>NC_141711.1:4250897-4333397 GCF_971803275.1 Cyanistes caeruleus | reverse complement strand
ATTTTGTGGAACCATGTCACTCCTCGGTGCAAATTCTGCTTAAGTAGGTGAATATTTTTGTATCCGTTTTCTTACAAAATATTTGATGTTAAAGATGCTTAATTATGTCAGTGGTCAAACCTAAGTCTGTATCATCTGTGTTTGGATGTAATATTCAGAGTCTCATGGGCCCAATCAAAGATGAATGCCAGGAAGACTAAGAATCATATAGCTTTTTAGAAAATCTCAGTATTCAGTGGATGGGCCTGGATGCAGTTTCACAGTAAAATAAATACATATGTTTAAACTTAATTTCTAGATTTCACGTTATGCAAAAGCCGTGTACATAATCAAATGATAGGTAAAAAATTACAGATGACTCACTACAAAATAAAAGCAAGTAGTTCTTTTAGTTCTTCTGGTCATTTTTTCCCTGTGCTAAGTCTTGCAGCAGTTAATTTCAATATTCATGTTAAGGTTCAACCGGAGAGATAATTTTGAATCCTAGCCCTGTTTAATCCAGTGCTTAGTCTAGTGAAGTTTCTCTGGCTATAGATTAGGATGAAATTAGAATTAAGTGCAAAATATTCATACAAATTTCTCTGCAGTGCCTGGGATGAGGAAATAAAGGAGCTTGAAAAGCAAGCTACTTTCAAAGATGATAATTCCGTATGATAAGTTTTGTACTAATGTCATATACAGCCAGCGAGGAAATACTTCAAAATCGGAGGCATCACATTTCATGCTATTTCATGTCAAGGATGCATGACTGAAAAATTCCTATTAAAAACATGAAAACATGCCAAATGCAGAAAAGTGAACAACTGAGCAAAAAGTGAGACAAAGTGTTACTAATGTCTGCCAACTGGTATTATTCACAAGTACCATCAATCACACATGAGCAACCTCCAACATTGCCCCCCCATAACACGAAAACCCAGATCACCCCTAACTTCTGGTAGCACAGTTGTCCTGTTTGTGGTTAAGATTTTCTTTATTGTTCAGAGATTTCCTCGGTTCTCTGCATCTATTTTAACCCTAGCCAGTCATGTTGACAAGGAAAATGGAAGAAAAACTTATTCAATTAAAACATCTTTACTGCTATTTAGAATGCAGATGAGCCCCTCAGCAATGAGGAAATTAGTATTTTATGGTGAAGCATTTATATAGTTTATTCTATATTTGAACCATAATAAATTACATCCATTTTTTTACAAGAATTATAACTGACATGCTGTCAGAGCTGTACATGTACAGCCTTAGAAATATACATAATACTTTGAAAGCTGTCACATTCAGTACAGTTGTAAACATCACCCTGGGTTACCAAACTGTTATCTTTAGGTTTACTTCTTCGGATAAACCACGGGATCTTCGCACATTTCAACCAGAAGAAAATCAATTCTCCCTCAAACAGTCGCACAGCAGTTTACCACCCGTGTTTAAATGCACAGCCTTGTTCTGCCTTGGATCCCAGTTTGGGTCCCTTTGCAAAATAGCCTCAGTTATGGGCTTTGAGTTAGGTCTGGGAGAGCACCAGAGTGGCTCAGTGTCTTCCCTCATGTTGGCATTCTTCAATCCAAAAGTGCCACTGTGGTTCTAAATGATCCATTTTGCTGAATATTCAGATGTATGTACTGTATTACAATGCTATTTCTACAGGGTTACTTTTGTAGACTGATCCTTATAAAATACTGTGTACAAACCTGTTTTCATAAGTTTGCTGAATTGTTTTGAAAATACTATTGGAGAATCATAATGTTGCAATAGGATTCTCTAGGGGGTTTCCAGTTCTTCAGAAATATCATTACTCTTGACTATTTTCTTTAAGATGCTGACAAAAACTACCTCAGATGTTACCTAATATCTGAAAAATTTTATAGTTTATTCCCTTGTATGCATTATTTTCTACTTCACAATACAAACCAAACACAAAAAAGAATAAGTGTTTCCAACTGGAAATTTTATATAATTAACTAATGAACTCAGGACTCAAACGAAGATGATTTTAAATAGAGCTATGATTCAGCTTCAGTTGCAGAAAGATGTGGTTAAATGGCATCGCCTCTGCATTCAGAAGGCTTTAGCCATGATCCTGGAGGGAGTTATCTGCCTACAGACATCTGGCCCAAAACAAACCCAAAGGCTTCAGTGGGACTTGAGGTACTGCCAGGGTCCCAAAAGGCTCATGGGGATGGAGAGCAAGCAAGTCTAGATGAAGCTAGCATGGGACACAAATGCTCTAACAGCTATTTTCATGCAAGAGGGATGTGAACTCAAGTTTTGTGTCCTGAGGAGAGCCTGAAGTTTGAGCACTGGTGGCTTCTGCCCATCAGGTAGCGCAGGAAGGGGCAGGTGCTGAGCCCGACAGCTCCATCCAGATGAGGATTTTCAGTCTGACTGGAGCCATGCTTGAGACACTGGGCAGACAAATGGTCAAAAAAATGTGGCAGAGCAAACGGATCAGCTGCCATCAGTGCTCAGCAGTGGTGGACCTGGGGATGTGGGTGGAATTCTGGTGCCATCTCAGCTGCTTCCATCTCCTGTTGGGGTAGTCCCTTAGAGCCTGCCAGCACTATCAGGTAATGTAATTTTTATTTTTATGTTTTTCACTTCAGGTGGCAGAGGTCTATACCAGAAAGCTCCTTGGATGCTTTTCCAGCACAGAGCAGGAAGATGTCTTCCATTCTTTCTAATCAGGGGTCTGGTAGCCCCAGATGTCACCACGGTGCTGGTCTCTGTGGTACAGAGAGGTGAGGAGCCCCAGGAGCACCCAGCACTGTGCACAGCAACACTTACGCTGTTGTTACAGTTAATTTCCTCCTCTCTTTGAACCATCTAAATTCAGCATGCATTATCCTTCTGCTATTTATGTAAATGTTTAGATTAGGTAATATTTTATTCTACAGTGAATGACACCATAATCCTCCTTATTCTTTTCGTTTATCATAAATATTTAGTTTGTTTTTAGCTTGTGGGACTAAACACAACATCGTTTTCATTACTGTGAAATCTTCCTCTTTTCTTCTCCTGCAAGCATCCCTGGTCCCCTGGCAGTACTCTGCCTCCCTGAACATGCTAATATTGCTTGCATTACTGCAGGATTACCACAATGAAGTATACACTTGGTATTATAATTCATAATGTTGCTTTAAAAGATTAACCACTCCCACGGCTGTGTCTGGTAATTACAGAGCAGACTTTCTTTCTTTCTTTTTTTTTTTTTTAAACAAAGAACAGCGTGCACAAAATGACTGGCAAGGAGGTAAGTGTTTGGGGTGTGCTTTGTTTTTCAACCTCAGAGAAAACCAAATGTAAAATTGATAAAGGAGACCAAGAGTGGGTTTTAAGCTGAGATACTTCAGTATATTAGTAATTTAACAGATTTATATGAAGGAGATGGCACTGTCGGCCCCTGGAATGTCACAGACTGATGCAATTGGCAATTTCCAGCTCAGATGACTTCCATGAACAACCCCAAAATAATTAATAGGCCTTCTGGAGTTTTCCAGGCAAGTGAGTATGCTGGTGAAAGAGTAATAGTTAGTTTAGCCTGTCAAGGTTCATTCTTTTTCAGAACTCCAGTCCTCCCTTGATGCCCTCTAATGGTTTTTTGAAACACCAAAATGTTTTTGCATGAACAACATTACCCATTGTGCTTTACTTAAATGCATTTCGATGTCAGACATACTCCTGGTTCAAAAATGGCTATTTCCCACCCCTTCCTGGGGGGGATCTCCAGGGAGGGCATCCAGATTGACTTTAATCGGCCAAAGACACAGGATGGGATCTTAATGCCATAAACTGATCGAGTGTGCAAAGTCACATTAATATGTGGAAACTTGATCAGCTTTTATTAAGGGATCAGGAGATGCTTTAATTGCTGAGTGACAAGAGCACTTGTTTGTTTAATTGCTTGTTTGTGTTTGCTGCAAAGCCTTGGGGGACGTGGTAATTTGTCCCATTGTTGTTTGAAAATGTGGGTCTGGCAGCCAAACCAACAGCAAATGACAGACACTGGTCTGGTACCAAGTGTTGCTTCATCAAAGTTTACCACACTCCCAGTTTGGAGAGGATGGCACTCTTTGGAGCAAGGAACTGGGATTCTCCTTCCAGTCTCTTCTCACTTGCATTGTCCAGAGCTTCCACGCTGTGAGAAGGCTGGAATTCTTGTACTTAAATGAGGAGTTAGTCACTGTCTGTTAAATAAAAGTAGCATTTAAAGGCTGCTGCATGGTAGAGCAGCACTTAACAGGTTGCTCTGTCTTTCACAGCTGGGGATGTAATGGTTGCACGCTCCTACATAAAACTCCTAAAAGATCTTGGAGCCTGAGGCAAAGTCCATTGAAGCTGTTGGTGTCTTGTTTGTTGGACTGGCCTTTGATCAGATGCTAATGCATAGCGATAGCTTTTCTATACCTTTCCTGGGGTTTTAGCATGGAAATGTTCCCTGCTGTAGGACTGCAGCAGTCCTCGGGATAGATCTTTCTTGGCTGTGGAGCTGACCACAAGCCTCGATGGTACAATGATGCCTGGCATTCTGTGCTGCAAAGAAGTATTAGCTTTGCTGTGAATTTACATGGAAAATCCCTGGCTAGCAATTATTCTAAATAAACAGCTTTCTGAGCTCCTAATATTTCTTTCCTCTAGATTCTTGCCTTACTTTGCAAGTTAAGTTTTCCATCCAGGAGCACCACCTGGAAAAGCTTTCCTTCCTGTTTTCTCTAAATTAGCCATTTTAAATACTTTCTTGATGGAAGAAGATAGAGGGTCACTGGTGATTAGGGTCATAACTGGCTTTCCAGATCAGTATCCAGCACTGTAGAATGCATCTACTTCTGTAGAAGGAGCCTAGGAAAAGTCATATCAATATACATTACAGGCTTGTCATAACTCACTCATTTCCTATTTCAAACAGGAGGAAATATACTTGAACATATCTGTTGTATCTGTCAAGACTTCTCATTTGTCAAACTATTAGTGGTCCCTCTGTCAACATAAATAAATCTGTCCATAAATCTTGACAGGTATAATCATTTGTTGCATTTGAAAGGCAAGTCTCTAACATTAGACCCCTTTTGATTCCTAACATGATTATCTTTAAAGAAAGACATTTCAGATGCCTTCTGAATCTGGCCTCTGTCAAATGATTTCTCCACTCTCACTAAGTTATCTACTTGCATGAAGTAAGCAAAGGCATAGTTCCTGCTGTCAACTCTCCTGAAGACCACACGAATCACCGGCACCGCAGCAGTGCCGAGGCCTCATCTTGCAAGTGATTATGCCCTTTTTGTCAGAACAGGCTCTTGATACACTTATTGTTCTTTACAGCTAGGTTTCTCATTCCTATTCTAAGCCATTCTTCTGGCACCAGTTGTCCTTTACTTTTGGGAAGCTATTGAAGAACATTCTTTGGAGGTATTCCATCGGATGCTGCCGATCTTTTCAGCGCTGTTGTTGCTGGCAAACAATCCGTACCCATACAAGAGAATTAGGCCTCTGAAATGGCTGCTAAAATATGGGTTGGCATAACTTAAGATTGAATTCCATAAATCCAACATGTGCTTCACAAGCTCCCCCACTGCTCTGGGGCACATTGAGCAGCTCCAGACTCCCAGGGCTCTCTGGGGAAATATGAAGTGACCCTATTTCTGTACTTGATGGGCTAGTGATAGTAATTTTGCCTGTCTGATGAAGTTAACAGCTATCTGGCATTCACCAAGGTGGAATATGAAGTGAGGGTCTTTGGCCAGAGCTCAGTGTCTCAGCAGACAGCTCTGGAATATGACCCAGAAAATGGTGAGTGCGTGTGTACCAAAAGGCAGCCAGTGAGTCCACAGCTCTTATGGCTTCATAATACACCCTGCCACATGGAAAACCTCAAGCACAGGCTTTGCAAATGAGAATGAGTCAGGAGGTTGCTAGGGCTGGGTTTGTGGGAAGTGCACGGTAAAGAGTGGATCCCCAGGGAGCTCCAGCAGGAGCCAAGGTAGCTGGTACCACACTCCTGCGGTGTCACGGGCATGCCCAACTTGTACAGCCACGGGAAATTAGCTGGTGAATGCTGGGGGAACCCAAGTCTAACATTTTCCCTTCAGTCTTCTGACAGTGAAGTAAGGAAAGCTCTAGTGTTTTCTATAAAATGTATTTAAAGTTCTAAACCTTCCCTCTGTCAACTTTCCACTCCTTCAAATCATCTGCGGTTTGCTACAGGAAAGGTTTTTAATTGACAGAATTTCAACTTGTGCTCCAAAGAGACTCATTACTTCACAGATTCCTTAGCTTCCTGGGGCCTTGACGTCATGGGGATATTTCTTGCTTTCTTCAGTGGATCCTTACCACTGAAACTAATTTTTCATTGAGGTTCAGAAGAAGCCTCTGTACCAAAAATTTGCTCCAGACCTCGTGATGGTTTGTACAGGATGTCCAGATGCAGGGTGTCAAAATACATCTGTTAGATAAGGTTTTCATCTGAATCACAGTTCTCAATGCATTCACTTATTAAACAGAATTTTTTTCCTATGTTGAGTCACAATTTAGGATAATATTCCACTGGAGCAGACAATATGCCAGAGCCACAGACATCTAGTTTGCTATACCCTCATGGTAGACTGGAAGAAAAGGGGAGAGTTCAGTCCTTCATTTCAAGGCAGGGATCCTAGAAAAGTGGTTAATTAAGATTGCATACTGAATCTGTTTGAATTAAAATACTTAGAAGTATATAGTCAAAGAAGACAATTGTTTGTCAAATTGACAATTTGCTGTCAAAATTCTTGGTTTGTGAAATCTGTTGAAGTCAGGGAGATAAACACCTTGATTTTATGGGTCTGCATGATATGGGGCATTATGCTTAAAAAAGAATACAAGTTAATCTGGGTTCACACAGACACCCACATGTGTTGATACCGTTGGAGGGTCTGCAGGACTCTGCAGCCCCCAGGTGAGAGCTTCTGAGGGGCTGAATTCTGGAGGTGGATGCCTAGACTGATCTACCCTGGCCTTTTGTATCTGTACCTACCAGTGCCCCCCACAAAACCTTCCATGAGTTCCCACCACTGCTGTTTCTGGTTCTCTTTCCCTGGGCCAGGAAGGATGCTGGGCTCTACAGCTTCCTTTTCTGTTGACTGGCAAGATGGTACTTTGTCAGGTAACTGCTGTTGCCACCAACTGCAAAGCTCACAAGAGTATAATGACACCTTCTGAGCTGCTTCTTTTATGCGTTAACCTACTTGGAAACAGAGGCTCATGTGCAAATTCCCACTGTATTTTGTGAAGGCTGGAACATAAGCCAGATCTGAGCTGAATTTCCCCTTTCCAAGAGCCAGCTGAATCAAAATCCCCTGATGCAGACATCCCCAAATTTTATGGGTGCAAAAGATGTCTTGATCCAAATTTTGCAGTTTGCTCCCATCTCTGCTTAAAACATAAAATGTATGTTTTTAGGGAAAAAGGATATAAACATCTTGTTCATGTTTGAGCTGAGAATGTCTTTTTTCTGTAGGCTGTCAACACAACTTCAAATGCATGCAGCCTGTCCAATCTGACAGACAATTTGCATATTTGTGGAATGCTAATGCCAAGTTACTGTATACATTTGTACATGAAAGCATTAGAAAGTTTGAAGGATTAAAGGTGGAAATGTATCCCCCTCGGCCTCGATTAGAGATCAAGACAGCACATCAATAGATGGCAGACAAATAACTGCTGCTTTGCCGTTTGGAATGGCTTAACCCAAAAATAATAAAATCCAAGCTATTTCCTAGGATATAAATAGCTGAGGGCTTTACACGTGCTAATTGCCAGAGCGTTGTTTTAGCCTTTTGAGAGTGTAATGTGGAGTCTGGCACATCCAGTGTGAGCCCTCTGACACAGTGATTGTCTTTTTGTTCTGCGCTAGCTGCGTGCCTGGACCGCAGCTGGAGCTCCCAGAGCCACCCCAGCTTAAGGCATCCATGCTGATGTCTAGGGCTGGGCCTTCCTCAGTTGCTCTCAGGTTCTGGAAAGTTCTTTGAGGCCAGATGGAGGTGCTTGGCCCGTGCAGAAGTGACTTTGCCATGAGAAGGGCGTCAGGAGGAGCAGCAGCAGGTGCTCAGCGGTTTCCCATAGAAAGATGATTGCTTGGCTGCATGCGTCAAGATATATTTTGGAGCCTGGCTCTAGACCCAGTGATTTGAAAATGGAGACTTGGAGTCTTAAAAACAAGATATGCTAAAGAACGGTTTTGCGTGGTTCCTCCTAAGGATCAAAACCTGATACTATTTATTTTACTTGCGCTAAAAAATAACCTCAATAAGGTGTTCTGCATTGGCCAATGGATATAATTTAGGACCAGACATTGGCAGCACAGGACAGAGAATGCAGGAGCTAGTCAAATCCTTCCCCCAGTCTTTGATCCAGAACATGAATATTCCTTTGATTCAGAAAGGGTTTGGGCAGACTTTTTTGCAAACGGTTGCACGTCTCTGCGTTTTCTGGCTGGGGGAAGTGGAAGTGGCAGAGCCTCAGATACCTGGGAACCAAGAGCTGAAAACTCTCCTGGAAACTTCTCATGGTCTAACGAAATTCCCGGGCCAGCTTCCAGCCTGAGCGGATGCAGACAATGAGCCAAAATGAACCACCAAATCTGTCGAGATTCAGCCGTCATTTATGAAAGAGAACTGGGATTTTCGAGGGAGTTTGTAGGAGCTGAACACCCAAATCTCTTTAAATCCCAGTGGGACTTTCGTTCCTCTCTTTCTTGTACTCCACTGAAAAGCCTTGTCTATTTATTTGAAATATTTTGAAGACCTCAGGCAGCACTTTCATTACAGACAAACCTCTCCACCAAAATTAGAAAATCACAAAGTTTTAGCTGCAGTCGCTGAAAATCTGTTATTTAACACACCTACCCAAAAAGCCCCAGGCTACACCAAAACTCTTGACCAGAGATAGCTCTGTGCTGTCACAAGACAGATCTATCTTTAGGTACCCCAGTTTGAAAACTTCACCCTTAATGCGTTCAGAAAAAGTACGTTGTTGTTTTAAAGTACATTACTCAAACGCTGAGATGCCTTCCTACTGGGAGCAGCATTACAAAGCCCAGCTCTGCCTGGATGCCTATCCAGCATGGATCTGACAATTCACATGTAGGAAAAGGCCTCTCATGCATTCATAGTTTAGATGACCTCCATATATTTGTTTAAAAAATAATTAGGCTTGCTTAGCTTTTGTACTGTTGCATTTTCTATTTTTTTTTTTTTTTTTAAAGTAGCTTTTCCTGTAACACTCCCAGGCCAGTACAATGCTGGCTTTTAAAAGTGATTTGTCTGTTACCAGGCTGTTTTAAACTTTTACTTCCTAAGTCCTTGCAAACCAGCAATACAAGGAGACTAAAAAAAAAAAATCTCCTGGGGATTGTTTTTATAGTAACAGTGAAAGCTTAAAATGTTGCAGCGGCAGCCAAATTATTTTTCTTTTAGTGGAAACAATACCAACAACTGGAGTCTATGCACAAAACGGATTAAAGCTACCCATAAAAATGACTAACAAATGAGTGCTACATTTCTTTTTATCATTTACTCTTTATAAAAAGAGACAGTTTGAAGGCTACTAATTTGGCAAGTTATTTCCCCTCTATAGTCATGGTTGTTCAGTAATTAGAGGATATATATAAAACATGGACGTAGACATTCTAGTGCAGTCCAACATTTTTGTGTGGTTTCAGATAAAGTCCACTTCCTTTCTTTCCTAATGGAAAGCAAGGTAGACATATCCAAAATTTAACTGCAGGACAAAGTTTGTTTTCAGGCAAATTTTTCAAGAATAGTCTCATGACAAAAGTCCAAGTCTTATTTGCACTCCAAAATTGTTCAGAATTGAAAATGTTCAAAGAAATCTAGTAACCTCAGGGCATACAGGAGTGTTTTCTCCCATGACTAAACAAATGACTCCTTGAGCACAGCTGAAATCAAACATTTAAAATATTATTAATTACTAATGCTAATTGTAGAGAATTTTTCTTTTAGTCAAAGGTGCTCTCTATAGGTAGGTAATTACTTTTTAAAATTTATTACTAAAGATGGTACTTGGTGTTTAAGCCCTCCATCATTCTTGAAAATAGCACTTATGTTTTTAAGTCACATAGGTGGGTTTTGAAATCTTTGCCTGCTATTTCATCATGTATTTTCTGGCAGTGGCCCTTTCTATACCTGTAAGTAGTAAAAAATATATTGCTCCCTCTGAAAGCAAAGAGCTAAAAATAAAACAGGACTTGGTTTAGTCAACATGAAGGCAAACTAGAAAACCATTAGTTGAAGAAACTGAAATAAGAGAACTCAAAAGGCCTGGCTGAAGAGCAGGGAAATGCTGCAAATGGCACATGCAGCAGTTGGTGGTGTAATTCTGTGGCTGTGGCTATTGTGGTTGAGTTCCAGTAGGGTGGTACAGGGATGCTTTGTGCACCATGGAATGGTGAGGCAGATCCTTGGCATGTTTCTGGATGCTGGGCTCATGGCACATGGTCCTCTGTGTATCCTGTGGGATGCAGGACAGCTACTCCATTAATTTCTGGTTTACCTGCTCATTGAGATGCTGAAGGCAAGGCCAACATCTGATGTGGGGTGTGTGGCTGTACTCTAAACTTGGCCATTTGTCCTTCCAATTCAATGTGAGAGTTATTACTTCAATATAATAATTATAATTATAATAAATATAATAATTAATATATTAATATATTACAAATACATGCATTATCTACTATATATAATAATATAATAATATATAGGTATATTATCATAGAATGAGATAACATATAATGCTAATATCCTGATGATATATTAATATGAAAATAGTGATGTTGTAGTTGTATATTCAGAGTTTATCAAGTCCTAGAGGAAATGAAAAATTACTTATAGGCTGAAACCTCCCCAAAGCCTGAACTAACTAATAATTACCTACTAATTTACAGTAATACTGGCCATGAGAAGTAGACCAGAAGCCCTGGTCCATGAGATTGAGATTAAGCCAATAATGTTCCAAACCAAAAAATTGTCTCAGTTTTAAGTACTTTTCAAAATGGTCACCATTACTGTGAGACACTCTGTTCCAGTGTATATAAAACATAGTGGAATAATAACATCTCATTTGATTATACAAAGCAGCTTTTTCCTTAGTGTTTTAGTTCTCAAAATTCCCAGAATACACCACATGGAAACTGTTCACTTGAGAAATTAAGTACCGTATGTGATAAGACAGTCATGTGAAATTTTTAAGCTGTCATTAAAAATGATTATAATTAGGACAAACTATATGAAAATGCTTTAAAATTGAGACCCTGGTGAATTAAAAATTAAGGGGTATATTATGTATTATCATGTTGAAGGGCAGGGATTTACGCGTGTAGCTCCCATTAACACTTATGTGAGTTGCATTCCCAAATCCCCACGCCTGGCGATGAGCATCCACCCCCGCGTTTGTTGTCGCTGAACAACCTCAGCTTTTGCTCTACTCCAACACAATTCCTCTGCCTGCTGAGAACAAGTGGAATGGCAAACCAGGAGTTTAAACTGTTTTCCCTCACAAATCTAGGCCCCCAGATAGAGCCAAATGTAATCCATCTAAGCAGTAGCCGCGCTCCCGTAAGATTTACTTACCAAAAGTAACAGTCACGGAGTCTCCTCTCCTCTACAACTCTTCCTGTGCTTTCCCCCACATTTAATAACTGAGGGTTGGGCTGCAATCATTTTATTATATCTCCTCTAAATGCAGGAAGCCAGTTGCTGGGGGTGGGCTTGTAAAAGCTCTTGAGTCAGGAGCCTCCAAAAGGAGCTGTACCCACGGCAGCGTGGAGCTCCCACGTGAGGAGCAAGTGTGTGTTCTAAGGACAGTGTACACAAGTGAAAAACAGCTCTTATTTGGCAGGGCCATAGGACTTTTCAGAGCACTGAACAGGTGTGTATCCAGCAGCTGTGCTGGGCTTTGGGTCACACTCAGGTGAGGAATGAGGTGCTGGGGCTTGGGCTGAGGAAGTGTTGCCAGTTCACTTAACTTTCAGGTGCTTTCCTCATACCCAGCATCAGCAATTATGTGAGCTTGCATCTTGGCTTTTGTTGGAAAAATTGTAGTCCTTGTTCTTAAGAGAGAAACTTTCACTGTTGTACATTAAATGTTGATTTTTAATTTTTTTAAATATAGAAGTACATCATTTTCATGTGAGTGGTTGTGGAGTCCATCCCATTGCTGCCATCTTTGCATCTGCTATTTTTACACCCCTAGATCATCTGGGAATGCTGACACTACTAAGGTAAGGCAGTTCATTTGTTGCTTGGGCTTTGCTGAGAGTCTACTAATAGCACTCATCAGAAATGTCCTGTCCTACTGATTTGACAAAGGCACACATATTACTTCTCTTTAAAACACATTAAGAAAATGGTCATATTGCCCCACTACACCTCTCAGCTAAGAAAATCCCACAGAACCACAGCTCATACCTCATACCTTTCTATGGCATTGCAAAATTGTAATTATACTAACACACTACATTCTTAACAACATCTTTTCCCTGGGGCAAAATAAATAAATCTAAATAAAATAGATATATGTAGAGGCAGTACATCTCCTATTTTATTAATTAGCACCTGAGAAAAACACTTTGCCAAGCTAGAAAAAGCACTGATGAATTTTCAAGGAAAGTAATGAATTCCAGGTTTGTTTCTTTATTGGTACCTGTGGATTCTGTTGTATTGCTTGTTAACAGATGCTAGTGGGCAATATAACTATTACATCAGGCAATATTATAGAAACCCAGGCAGTTTCTAAGCAACAGCCCAGCACTGATTCTTCCCAGCTATTTTCTAGGATTCCCTCAGACACAGAAAGTGAAGAGGAGTTGGACAATATAGTCTAATTTTGAGAAAGGAATAAAGCATGAAACTGGTGATTTTCAAAATCATATTTTTGCAGATTTCTTACCAAATCAAAAGAACTAAAATTGAAAACTGTCAAAAACGTTTCAGCTCAGGAGCTGCATAAACTTTTCTATTGTTCAGGCAGCTAAACAGACACAGCTATTTTGCTTCATACCTTGCCCACAAAATAATGAAAATAAAGATCATAATAATAGAGCCTCTTTAGATTGTTGGGCTGAAACTGGATTTTGTGGTGTTTTCGTTTGCAGACTCACTCATCAGCTCAGCCTGAAATAAAACATTTCTTTTGTCTTTTTTTTTGTATGAATTCTATGGTCAGTCAAATCTGGCTTCTGATGGAAAAAATCATAATAAATCATTGTGTTTAAGCCATATAGACTGTGTGTGTGTGAGCACACATAATTTTGTGTGTACACAGATAGAAAGGTGCATTTCAAAGCAATGTCACTCTCAGATGTCACTGGCTGATAGAGTTTCTTTGCCTACACGTTGCATTTTGCAAAGATGACATCTGCTTTATGTATAACTGGGGATTCAATGAAGCAGCAAAGCTGGGATCTTTTTTATTACCCATAACTTTCCAACCAGGACTCTCTCAGAATTTGGAGAACACTCTTTCCACACTTTGCTTTAGTCCAATATGGCACCCAGTGTCAACTTCAGGTTTTCAGACTTCTAAGAAGGACAGTGCTCTTTCATCTGTCTATGAATAATGCCCTTTCAGAAAACAGTTTATATTTAGAATAAATAAGAACAGACATACGTGCACACCCACACTTGTGGACCCAAATGTGCTTCCAGGAACACAACCATGAAAAAGCAAGAAGAAAATATTGTAAACCAGATGTTCTCTAGGTTTGAATGCTCCATTGGTTTCCATACACCATGCAAGGTTTTGGTCTGCTAAGGGAGTAGAAGCAACTTCAATATAGAAACTTGGAGTGCCAACAGTTTTGCCTTGCTTGGGAAGGTGGAAAGCAGGGGCTTTCTTCACTCAAATCTGGTTTTTGGAAAAAAAGCCAACCTGATGACATTTCCAAAACAAAATTCTTTGTTATGATATTTGAGTTTGAGCCAAAAATACTTATCCTTTTGGCAAAAAAAAAACCAAGTTCATTCACAAGAGCTGTGGTTGCATGTCTTCATTCTCTTGTCTGGGCTTGTCCCTTCTTCTTTTTGTGTTCCAGTGGCACACTAAGAGTGTGCATGATGAGATACCAAACTCCTGCAGGTAGTGGGGTGTGTGGCTGCAGGGATGGGAGACACCCCAGGCACCCAGGCTGTGGCTCCCACCAAGGAGCTGATGCAGTGGTCAGGATTCAATGGCTTTTCTCTCTTTTCCCTACCAAGCTGTTCCTATTCTCAGGTGTTACATATTTTTCAAACAAACATTAAAGGATAGTTGGAGAAACAAACAGTTTCTGCTCCCTCAAAGGGGAGAGGAAATATGCATCTCAATGAAAACTCCGTTTTCTATTAAAAACTAGTTTTGGTGAAATGAAGTCACCCGACCATACAGCTCAGTCCACACAATTTCCATGTGTTTCCATCCATTCCTGCTTCCCCTCCCAGTCTCCAAACCATTCTCTGCCTGCCTGATACATGTTGACATGAGAATTAAATCGCTAAGAAGTACGATTGCTTTTGCTTTAACAGAAAGCCAGGTTACTGTTCCTAGCATGGAAACTTAAATGAAATCATGCTGTGAGCAAATTCCTATTGATTTCTTCGGGATTGATCAGAAACATTCATCAAATTTTGTTTTCTTTCTGTCCTACATCTTCTTTAGACACATAGTTAAACATAGTAAGGAACGTTTACATTTTAAAAATGTGTTCTAAGGTCTTTATATAAACATACATGTAATAAAAGTGACTGGTGATTTATATTTCCTATATACATTCAGATACTTTATTTTCAAAGCCAAGGTTTTAAAAAATAGGTGCCTAAATTCAGACACCTATGTCTATGTTTACAGTCTTTGGTTGCCTGATTTTCAAACATGTTAATATTCAGAAGCACTTTTTTTTTTTTCATTGAGTTGTCTCTTTTGGACAAAAATTTACATCAGGCTGGTTTTCATCTGTTAGAATCAGAAAGGGAAAATTAAAGATTATAAATTTTCAAAGGATGTAAAGGCACAAAGGAAAAAAAACTAAAAATCCACCTTTTTTTGCATATTTAATTGCAGAAAATGATCTGCACTGATACAAAACACAAGTACAACCCAGCAGATTCATCCTTGCTCACTGAATTTGACCTAAGCCCCTTTTTCGCAGCATTTGTCTTTTCTTCTTTAGGTTCACACCAAGGCCCCCAGTTTGAAAAATGCGTGTGTGCTCCTGCACCTAATGTATGTGCATATTCAGTGTGACTGCATATGGAAATGGAGCATCCATGCCAAGAGTTTTCCAGCCAAGAGGATTTTTGCATGTGTGAGTCTCAGAGGGTTGTGTGCTTTTGGGGTAATTGTGCGTGTAAATCCAGCGGGCAGTCACACACCCAGCTATAACCTGTACAGCTGCATTAATACCTTTTTTAAAACATCTAGCACAAGCTGGTGAGAAAAATGATACCTTTTTGGACACCTGGTCCTTGAAATAATTATAATGGAAAACCCCTAAAAGCTGATTATGGATCGTGAAATGATGTGGTTCAGCTTTCAAAACCTTCCCCTGTGTTCCCCTCATAAACACAGGTCACTCTTACATTTAGGCACTATTAGATGTGAGGGTTTAATTACAAGCAAATAATTTTTTGGAGTGGTAAAAATAAATTGATGTTGTTTTAAAACCTAAAGAGAAAAACTTAAAATTAAAAAAAAAGAAAATTGGAAGAAATAAATAAACACGTAACAAGAAAAAGTTAGTGGAGCAGCTGTGTAAATAATGCAAACAATGTTAAAGAATAAAAGGAAATGGCCAAAGCCACTTGGGATGAGGAAGGAGCCTAAAATCCCTTATTGCTCTAACAAGGCCTAGCTCATTGGGTTTTTTTCTTCCAACTCCAGGTCTGCCTTAGAAAGGCACCGGAAGAAGGGAAGGAAAATGAGGTTATCCCATAAAATAATGTACTACTATTTGGTAAGGGCACAGGAATAGAGAATGAAGCAATGGTTTCATATTGGGAGTAGAAGCTGCATGAAGTAATCAGCTGAACATTTACTTCATTCATCAGTGCAAAGCAAATGCTGGATTGTGCAGAAGTCAATGAAGAATTTCCACGGTTTTGCTGCGGGCTTTGCTGAATGACACCATTTGTCCACAGAAGTGCTCTGAACCTCAAACTCACAGCCACAATGGTGCACCTGGAGCTCTGCACTTGGAATCCAGAGAGGTGAGAAAGGCATCTCCAATGTCCTGGGGGCAGGGGACCTGTGGCTTTGCACCTAGATGGTGAGCTCTGCACTCTTCATCTGAATTTTGTAACACTCTCAAGATCTTGAAGTTAATCTAGGATTAGCAAAAAAATCCTAAATCCAGTAATGCACGTGTTCTTGTTGCTTAGAAGTTAGAAACTATGGTTTATTCTAAGTAGAAATCTGTTGCTTGAATATGTAAGGATGTAAATTAAGTTTGTGAGAGTTTTCAAAGGGACAAGGTGCTAGGAGTAAATTACTAGTTAATCCTAATGTTTGTTGTTTGTCCAGTGTAATTATGATATTGTAAATGAGTGCAAGGCTTCAAAAAGGAGCCAGGGAAGCTCCCTCTGCCCAGGAGCTGCAGGTTTCTCTGCAGATACCCAGTGCCATGAAGCGTGTGGAGCTTGCCTGGTGCCTGCTCCATCTCCTGAGTGAGGGCCATGGGGAGAGGGAAGCCAACACAAACTGTGCTCCAGCAGGACTGGGCTCTCAGCGTGTCTCTAAGTCCAGCTGGCAGCAGCTGAAGCTCCTTGTGGGGCTCTGGCACTCGCCAGCTGTGCTGGGCACTGCCACAGGGCAGGGATTCAGGGATGGTCATGCTCTCTTTAGCTCTTAGCTCACACTCTTGACCCAGTGCCTGGGCCACCTTGGTGAGCTTGCAGAGCATTTGCTGGTCCTTTCCAATCATGCTCCCCTGTGCTTGGTACACTGCCATGAGGGCTAACACTTTCTGGTTTTGCTGGATTGGCTGACTGCATGCCCACAAATTTCACCAGGGTTTTCTCTAGTTAATAGATGCCCTATTGCCATTACTATCATGTGCAGTTGCTGTAGGGTGTCAGGTAACAGTTATGTGGCATTTGGGGTTCCTTTCAGTTTCCATTGCCAAGTCTCGGTTCCTTGCTTCTTGACAGAGTTGATTTTTAACCTTAAATTTTAGAAAATACTTTTTTATTAGCTATGTGGCTTTATCACACAGGAAAATAAGTGCAAATCTAATTCTATTTCTGACTGAAATCTATCCACCTATCTATCCATCCATGATCTTCTTTTTCATTTTTTCTGTCTACCTGTTTATCTATCTTTCCAAATATGTGCATAAAGTAATGCCTGTTCACTAGGGCAATGGTGGTCTTATAATTTAATTACAACCTGAAGTATCTGGTGTTCTAACTTGCTGTCCCATCCTGCATCAAGGAGAGCTATAAGACTTAGAGAAAGATAAAACACCTTCATGTAGTTTTTACCTGCTAATAGCAGTTCTGTCATTGCAAGATCTGGCAAGACAGTCAAACACCATGTTTTCCCAAGGGTATGCAGAGAAGGCAGAGCTGAGAGAGAGATTAACAAGTTTTCTGTGGAAGGAGGGTACATCTGCAAGGGTGAGGAGAGCCTTCACTGATGTGCCACTTGTAAATGCACGTGAACTCTGTAATAGGTGCAGTGCTTTTGCTCAACAGCTGCAATCTTTTCATTGTAGCTCTTTTGTTGAATTCAGATAAAAGCACTTCATCATCAACAAATCTAATATCTGTTCTTGTCCCACTTGAAAGGGTCAAATGAAATTTCCCACCAGAGAACAAAAAACCCCTGAAGCTCCCCAGTGGGTTTGGGTGGCAGTGTGCCAAGAGAGGGAAGGGGAGGAGGTGGTGCCTGCAGTGGCTCAGCAGAGCAGTGATGTCAGTGAGGGTGAAAAGTTCTCCCCAGGCTGGCAGTCCCAGGCAGGAGAGGCAGGGCTGGCATGGCAGCCAGGCAGGAGCTGTGAAATCACTTCTTCCTGAGATGCCAGGGCCCATTGTCCACAGAGTCCTGTTCAGGAGAGCAGGTGAAGCTCTTTGGGGTTGCTGTCTCATGGTGGAGGTGGTCCACAGGCAGGGATGCTCAGGATGGAGTGGGAGCTCATGGAGGGAAGGAGGAGCCTCTTGCTGACCTCCTGGTCATGGGCAGTATTTCCAATGTACCTGCAGAGAGGAAAGGAAGCAGGAGAGGGGGAGAAGACCAAAATTCTCCTAAATCTCCCCAGTGAAACACTGCTCAGAATGCTGGTTGGATACTCTATGACATGTTGAGAGAAGGATTAAAAAAAAAAAGGCTTACTTTTACAATAACAGCACCAAACCATTATAAAAATACACCTACATCTTCAGCAAAACTGCAGCATATGTTTTTGAGTCAAAGACATTTGCACTAAATGCAGAGTCTAGAGATGTCTGGCAGCTGAAGCGGGGAGCAGGTGTATATTTAGCCCTTTCAAATGTGCACTTCAGTGCATGTAAATATTTGCTAGGTCAGAGCTTCAGTGTGCTAACGAGCCACATGTGCCAGTGTCCATTTCCCAGGAGCCTGGGCTTTGCACATTCTCTCAAACCTCTGCACCATCAGTGCAACGTGTTTTTACTTGCCTTGTGCTAACCCTATATCCTTGTATCACTGTAGAGGCAGCTCCACCTCCACTGCAGTAAACAGCTTTTCCTGACAGTGGCAGGTTGTAGGGACAGGGATATACTCCTAGTGCAGTCCTAGTCCTGGTGTCTTCCAAGACCCAAAGCTTCAAACAAACACCTATAAAGAAGTCAAAGACAAGATGTGGTCAAAAAAATTAGAAACTAGAAATTTTCATCTTTCAAGATAAAATTATTTGGCACCTATAAGTTCTTTGGATTACTTGCAGAGGCTATGGAATAATAAGACCCAGAGAACTGTTGCACTGTAAACTTGGGGAAAGCCCATGGCCTGTTAAGAGCAGGGGATGGCACAAAGTAGTGAAAGGACAGACATGGAGTAATCCATCACCAACACCCTCTTCCCATATCAGCAAATGGACTCAGTTATGAGAATAAAAGGGACCTTGGCTGCAAATGACTTAGGGCAGCATAAATATGTATTATGAATTTTAGGCTCAGACATAATTAAATGCCATTTGTCAGATCTATGCTTGTTTTTCATCTCATTTGAGTTTTACAGAATGAATTAACTAACAAATGTGCCTCTGATTCTACCATAACAAATCATTTCTCAGAAAAGTTGCCTCCAAGCAGCAGTGAGAGAGTGACTGGGGGGAGTGACCTTCTGCTGTGAAGTTGTCACGTTCCAGCAGAGCCCTGAGTGGCAATGACAGCCTCAGTAATGGGGAGCCCATAGTGGCCTGGCAGTCTTGTTGATAACTTGTTAATTTATTTAGTGCAGTGGTGCAGAGGCGAAGATCTGGAGTAAAGGGTGGGGTGGGCTGAGCCTCAGGGCTGAAATATGTAAATATTCTGGTTTAGAGAAAAAAAAAATTCTTGTTCATTGTCACTAAATGAGGTTGGTGACAGAAGCCACTGGCAAGCAAATAGGCTCATGTTCGTACCAAGGCAGCTTTCATTAAACACCTGATACAGCAAATGTATGGTCAGTGTGTGCACAGTTTGGGTAATAGAGATCTAAGTGCTCCTCTTCTGGCTGTGTGAAAGCATGATTACAGCTCACCAAGGGACTTTCATCCTGAGCTGAGTCATAAGATGAGAAACAAAGGGTCTGTGTGCCTTTGACAGGCAAAAGGGAGACAGTGTTTAAGACCATGTGTGAAGAAATCCTTTCCTTGCAATTTAACTGTATCTTGCAGAGCTATCTCACTTTGTTCCATCATATTAAACCAAAGGTCCTTCTTATACCTAGGAAATTACTATAGCAAATGGATGGATTTGCTAGCCATGTCTTAAATTCTGTTCTGGAGTGTTAGTAAGTGCTCAGGAATGGGTGATACACATCCTTTAAAGGATCTAATGTCTTCTCCAACTGACAAGCTCCTGCAAGTCTCAGATCCACTGGTAATGTCATAAAAGTGATACCACAAAATCAAAACATTTATGTTATTTGGAGAGTCACACATGTTGTCCCTAGCAGGTGGCCTCCTGCAGCTGTACTCTTCATGCTGTGTAGTTCATACATTTATGAAAGTAGTTTGTCATATCAGGTTAATGAAAATATGCAACAAATGCTCTAAATTGAGTGGGGGCAAACAGGTGAGTCAAACAAATAAAGCTGATAAGAATTGTCCTGTGTGCACCTCTGCAGAATTTTCCTTAAAATACCTTAAAGAAGATGGGGCAGAGAGTATTTAACAAATAATGTGGTGTCATTTGGAAAACAAATGCAGATGGTGGTGTTAGCATATCCAGTGACTTAACCATAATGCCATGTGTCTGCAGGAAAACAATAACCCCCACACAGCCCAAGCCTGCAAGCCTGAATTCATACACACTGAGTTTTGTTATAAATATGAGGAAAGAAACATCACCTGGTGGCCAGGTACCAACAGGAATACTGGTAGCAAGTACTGGATCTCACTCATGAGTGCAGGCATTCTCATGGCAGGCTGAGGAAAAGCACATTTCCCTCTTCTCCAAGGAGGGAGGAGGTGCACTGGGCTGTCTGCAGGCACCTGTCATCAGCTGTGGCCCCAGAGGTGTCCAGGGGTCTTGGGCAGCCTGTTCCCATCTTCTTCTTGCTCTTCCCAGGCCCTGAATGTGTTGCTGAAGCTGAACTGTGTCCTCCAGCTTCTGGAGGGTCTGGAGTGCCCACGGGACACCTCAGCTTTTGGCCTCAGTGCATGAATGTGCACGAGGAATTTCCCCTGAACATTTATTATCCCTGGTACCACAGTCAACAGTTGGCTGGGTAACTGAGCAAATTTACTTGAACTCTTTATTTCCCAGGTCTTATTTTTCTAAGGAAGGCAATAAATCAATGACAGGAAAAGTACTCACCAGGCAGAAATTGGGTAGCTCCATGACTTAATCAGCACTGATTAATGCCGGTCGGGAATCTATCTCTGCATTTCTTTGGAATACATTTTGGAAAGTCTAGTAGTTCCTAGAAGAGTTTTGCATGAAAAATTAAATTACTTGCATATTCCTGTCTCTCCTTAACAACTAGGTTCCTTGAGGCTCACACCATCTTTTCCTGTAGGTCTGTCTGTCTGGGCGCTCCACGGAGCAGCGCTCCCTCCAGAGCTGAAGGCAGATGGTCGCTGGAGAGCCCAGTGCCAGGTCTGGGTGACAGGAGCGGAAAGGCAAGGACAGCCACAGCCGGATGAGACACTTCTCTTCCTCTCTGGCTGTAACACGCTGAAAACGCCAAAGATACGTCAGCCAGAGCTGGGGCTGGGGGCCGGAGCTGCGTCAGAAACAGCCCTTCTCCTGGGGGGTGGAAGAGGAGCCGTGACTCCCGAGCAAGGTCAAGGCCGGCCAGCAAACAACCCAGGCAAGAAACCCCCAGATGGATAAACAATCCAGACATCTGGTGAGATCCCGGCATCGCTGCAATCAGGGAGGTTTTGGCACCGACTTTGACACTGCCAGGATTTCCCTTGTAATTAGCAGCGTGCAGCCCGTCTGGGGAGGATGTTCTCTCCGGAAAGCTGCTGGGACCAGGCTGCAAATCGAGCTTGATCTCTGTGAAGCAGAGAATAACACCCAGTTAGTCCCTGGCTCCTCAAATATCAGAAAATTACTAACTGGAACTCAATGAAGGGACAGGGATGCTACTGATAACTAACTACTAATAACTAGCTGGCTTGGTTGCTGCCAAGAATTTATGAGAAGCTCAGAGTGGGGCCACAAGGAGAGGACTGGAACAGACTTGGAGCAGCCATGAGAAGGGATTCAGTATGGCAAAGGGAACATAAACCTCAGAGCGTGCGGGAGTGGCTGCATCCCCTTCACAGCATCAGAAAGTTAGGTGGGTACACATAAAAAAGGCAAATTAAACCATAAATTTATTATGATAAAAGGTTCAGTCTGCTAAGACTGTCAACATAATAGATTTTTCAGTTTCTACACTGATCCAGGCACACAGACACATAAAATACCTCCACAATAGGGTTTTTCTTTAAAAAAAAAGTAAATCTGTGTTGTTAAAGACCTTAGCTACCTGTATTTGAAGATCGTTGTCTGAAAAGATGAAAAACATACATTTTCATTTCATTTCAGATTAGCATGGTAAACAGCTAGATCTGTTCTTTCAAGTGGAGCATTCAGCTCCATTTGTTAGCTTTGTTGCTGATATTTCACCTCTCTTATTTACTTAACATAGTTTGACAAGAAATTCTCAGTGAGATAATATATCTACATGAAAGACAGGCTTGGGGAACAAGTCCAGGGGTTTCAGTGGGACAGAATCAATTATTTATGTCTTTGCCATTTTGGTCTGCCTTCATTCCACAGAAAGCACTCTGAAGAGCTACCCAACCAGCTGCACATTTTTGGTAGATAGATTCTATTCTTAGGGGGAAAAAAAAAAAGAAAAAAAAAAAAAGGGACATCACTATAAATCAAGATTGCACCCACTTGCGAAAAATATCAAATCCCAAGTGATGGAAGCTAACACCCTGCAAAACAACACCCTCTCCCCAGCCAGGCAGGATGGCCCCTGCTGCAGGGAGCAACCAGTACAAACAGAATTAGCAAGTGTTCCTGTTGCTTTTCGCCACACAAAATTAGACAAGCTGTATAGAAGTCAGCTTCATTTCTCCCAAACAGCACAGTAGAAATGATCCTTACACAGCAACCAGCTGGTGCAAGGAGTTTCTGAGTCTGAAGTAAGGCAGGTGATGGAGGACACCTCCATTCTTCAATAAATATTAGAAAGGAAAATTGCTTACCCGTTCTGGACAGCTCAAAAACATAAACCAGAGCAATCTCACATGCAGCCCATCCCAGCTCAGATCAGCAGGCAGACCCTGAAGAGACCCAAGGCACTGGAGTTCCTCTTTCAGCCTTGTGTGATGGGACCATGCCAAACATCAATCCAAAGGCAGGCAGCCGTGCCGTTGCCAAAGGCTGCCAGGCTGCAGGGACAGCAGAGTGGCTCCAGTTCCTGCAGCAGCATCACAGTAAGTGATGAGGGGAAGTTTGTACAACCCATGAGCACTTTGTCAGTCAGAGGTCAATGAGAAAGGATAAAGAAAAAAAAAAAAAGAAAAAAAAAAAAAAAAAAAAGCATAAATAAAAAAATAAGTGGGGTAGAGAATTGAAAGGGAATGGGCAGTGTATTTAAAAAATACAGAGAGAAAGCAAAGCATGCTAAAAACTTACCCAAAGTAAAAGCCAGGCCTTCATGATGTTCCTGCAGAAGCCTAGGTGAAATCTCCCCCTTACTTTGATGATGGAGGGTCAGGTCCTTAGGAAAAAGGATTAGTTTGGACATAATGAAAAGAAGGAATGTAGTACAAATGAAGGAAAATAAGTGAGTGGTGCCGTACAAAAATAACGATTCTGTAGCTACTAGGCAATATTGTCATCTCTGCACACATCCAAGGACTTAAGTGACCCACTACTCTTGCTGAGGATCGGCTCCATTAATAATAAGAAAGAGCAATTTAAGCTATGGCTTTTTTCATTGTGTTTTATACAGGTTTGGGGAATATGTTATCAAAGGCTCCAATTCTGGCCAAAGTCCACAGGAATCATCACCTGTGGTCAGGCCCTGGATAGAAAGATCAGAGCTATCTTTGCGTAGCCCTACCACCAAAAACAGATCAATCAGAAGTAACTCAAAAGGAAATAGTCTACAGGGAACAGATGAAGATGCATTTAGAGGAAATAATCCCCATTCAGGATGCCATTATTAAAAGAGAGAGATAACTATCAGAGCTAAGATATGTCAGGGCAACCTCGTTGACATGGGACTGGAGAACTTCTACTGTAAAAGCAGAGAAACTAGGTCAGTGCTTTTTGAAGAGAGGAAAGCTCAGGGTGGACATCATTATTTTATACATGATTCTAAGGGGAATAGCTAGGAGAGATGTCAGAAAACTAGTGTCAAATACAAGAACAAATGGACAGGCTCTAAGAAAGGGAAATGAAGAGAAACTAAAGGAGGCTCGAGCTCAAGGGATATAAACATTTCTGTACACACTAAGCAGTTGATGCAAGGACTGTGTTACAGAAAGGGCTGCTAAGAGCAACCAATAAGGGTTTGGAAAAGGAAAGGCTTTGTGGGGTACAGCCACCTGAGAGCAGACAAATCTGTCACTTGATCTTGTCTGTCCCTAGAATTGCCCAAGTTTCAATCTCAAAATTACTACGAGGTTCACATACAGTAAATCTCTGTGCAAGCGCAATAGATTGAAGCGAGAATTCAGTTTATCACTCAAAGACAAAACTCAGAAGAGCGTTTGCCTTCTAATTCTATTAATATAAATGTAATTACAAGGGCTAATTCCAATTCAAATGTTAACTTATAAGGACTGGTGGAGGTAGCAGCCTACAGAGAAAGAGAAGATGGTGGAATCCCTGATTCTTATGTTTGATCAATAGTTCAGTACTAATAGACTACATTTATTAATTGGAGCATGTGGTTTGAAAATGAGCCTAGTTTTTAGGTTGCATGTTCTCTAACAGCTAGAATATTTGCATGTTGCAGTTGTCTCTATACAAGGAAAAAAGCCTCTTCTGTAGCGTTGTAACAGATAAGAATTGTCTTTATTTAAAAAATAAAAAAAAAGGCAGAAAGCTAACTGATGCAAGTGACTTCCAGAACGTGCTGCCTTAAACACAGATCAAAACAATACTCTTTGTTCTAAGTACCTGAGATATAAACTAGTCACTAGGGGAAGGGATAAAAAAAAAGTAGAATGAGGTAATAGCTTGGGGCAAAGGGAATTGAAGACAGAGGAGAATCAGTGGACTGTACAGTTTAGAGCTCTTTTAGGGCATTTTCTTATATCCTCTGAAATTTAAAGGCAGAACTTCATATGGTAGAAATAAGCATAGCTTTATTGAATCTGATGGAGATAATCTATGGGTCTGTTTGCAAATATGTATTCTAATACTTTTAAAGAAGAAAATAGGAAAAAAATAGTAGCATAAACACAAGACACAGGAGTCCCATTGAATATGTGTCAGATTCTGAGTCCTGTAAATAGTGTAATGCCAACCCTATTCATTGGGAATTTTCCTTGTTTAGAATAACGTGGTTTAGAATATGGTATAGGAGTGATTATGGTGGTACGAGGTTGACAGTTGGATTAGAAAATCTTGAGAGTTTCTTTCAGTCTTGATGATTCTGTACTTCTGTAAAGAATTTTTTCTACTGTCTTACCTTGGCCTGAAAAATGTCACCAACCTTCCTCCTTTCCAGCCCAGTGGTTAAACAAGAGAGATTTTGAAGTGAAATATGAGGATGAAAGAGTCTGAGTGTGCTGTAGCCCTCTCTACCTCTATTCTGTATTGTGATAGTAGAAATGTGCCTGCACCTTCCAGATCATAAAAATCCCTGGCAATGAGATGCTCATAAAACTTTCAGAGTACGCTCAGATGAATTCTGAGCCAGCAGGATGTGATACTGAGATGAAGTGGCCCATCTCAACCACCACTACAGCCACTGAGACATTGATGTTGACACGGAACCAAAAATTTGTCACGATGCTGGGCAAGAGCAGGGATCACAGAGTGAGTGATACTGATCAAAGCAGATGAGAGTCAGGAATGTTTATCCAGGAGATGCAAACTCAGACACATACCTCGGTGATCTGAAGCCGTCAGAGTTAGTATGCTGTCTATTAACATTTGTTCAAATGCAGCACCTGTCAGAGCACGTACAGGAAAAGGGTTTTTTAGGTCAATCTGACACGTGAAGGGTGAGATGTTGTCAAGGGGAGCTAACCCTGGCTGGCTGGCAGTGGGTGCTGTGTTTTCTGTGCACCTTGTCTTCTCCCAGGCACCAAACCCCAGAGGTAAATGCCCTCTGTGTACTTTGGTTTTACTGCAGTATGGCCATTTCTCACACTCTTAACAACATTGGAATATCTGCCATGATGATGCATGTGTCTTCTGGCACTGCTCTGCGAGGAAGGGGAGTGCAATGCTTGTGGTCACTGGTTGTCTGCAGCAGAGGTGAGGCTGGAGAAGGGTTTCCTACAGCCAGAGCTCTCTGGAGCTCAGCACCCAGTTGCACCCTCATGGATCAATGCTCTCAGGAGGGGAGTGCAGCATCCTGGCAACCCAGCAGCCTCAAGCCCCTGTGCTGATCCCCTGCTGATGTTTGGGTAGTGTACAGCAGCCCCAGGAGTACTTACAATAGATTCTATACTGAAGAAAATAGGGTGGACAATAGGTTTTCACCTCTCACTAGGTGCTTACGACAACATCCCATTATCAAGCAGCTGGGCACTCCCTGGGAAGATCTTTCATATCTGTTTCATAGACAGGCTATCAAAAAATATTATTTGTATTATTGTGTGTCCTTAAGCAATAGGAAAGCAGAGAATTTATATTTTGGGCAGTCCCCAATGTCATTGTTTTTGGCCATGCCATGGTTGCATATCTTAACCCAAACTTTGAAATCTCACTACATATCAGGTAGTTTCAGAGCAAACCCGTGTTCTTAATGAGTAAATGAAGTTACTGTTACCTTAGTTTATTCTAAGTGTTGAACTCAGCATGGGATCTAACCTGGAACAGTCATCTCAAGAATATTGCAGTGGAAAGTAGAGCGTAGGATTTAACATTGGAAATTAGAAGTTGATCCTACTTCTTATACAAAATTGAGATTGACAAAATTGAGGTTTATCTACATAAACCTTTAAACAAAGATGTGGCTCTGAATCGAAATTAGGGAACTGGAGAAATGAAATTGAGGACTTTGTGCTCTTAAAGGAAACTTGCCCAGCAAGACTGTCAGCAGAAGAGAACTAAGCACAGACATTAATGGAGTCAGGTCGTTTTCTGGAGGTCAATTTTTAATAAATCACGATTGTTTAAAAATTATAATTATTGATTAATTAAATTTATACTTGGAGCTTAGCCCTCTTAGTTTTGAAGAGTCTGTACACCCAATTGGTATGAATGATGAACTGAAAGAAAGGAAAAAAAGCCATTCTTTAATTAACTGCTATTCCAACTGGATCTAATGCTAGCAATGGGTTTGGATGTCTGCTCCCCACAAGTACAAGTAAAGGGACTTTTGCAAGTCTCTCTCTGCGCTCAGATTCCATAAAGCAGCCCGACTATAAAGAAAAAAAGGACAAGTTTAGATTAGATATCAGGAAGAAATTCTTTGCTCTGTGTGTGGTGAGACACAGGTTGTGCAGACAAGTGGCCAAGGCCAGGCTGGACAGGGCTTGGAGCTACCTGGTCTAGTGGAAGATGTCCCTGCCACAGCAGGGATTGGAATAAGATGAGCTTTCAGGTTGCTTCCAACCCAAACATTTCCATGATTCTGTAAGGAATAATATGCTCACCTCCAAAATGTGATCCTCAAAAGACAAAGTAAGATAGTTTGGAAGCATATTATGGATCCAGAAGTCCAGCAGCGGAGCGTACAAAGCTGAACTGTGCACCTGTGCAAGCAATTTCTGCGCTTAGATGAACGTTGCTGAAAGTAACAGAACAGGGCTGAAAACTGAAACAGCACAAAAGCAGGAGTATCCATTTACCTAAACTGGAGCTTCTAAGGAGAGAGCAGGCAGGCTCAGGCCCTGCAGGATTAGGGATGCAGAGGGGAACTTGCTGAAGAGGAAAAAGGAGCAATGCCCAAGGTAATGTGGTACCAAAGGCAGGGACTGGAGTGAAGTAAGAAATGAGGAGGCACCATTTTGGCATGAAGTGATACACTGTCATAGGCAGGTCCCAAGCTGATCCCACACTTAAAAATAAATTGACATTTATCCAGGAGATGAGTTTGCTATTCTGTAACTACAGCATTTTCTATTACGTTTGATAAGGGAAAGAAGATTGCATCTTGGTCAGAAATATAAAAATTCGCCTCCTAGCAGGGGATAATAGCAGGAGAACAGGGGCAGATGACAGCTGCAGATTTAAAGTTCAGTGCAGTCCCTGGTAGGGAAGATAAGTTCAGTGCTGGGCTGGGATGTCCCATGCTCACAGCCAGGCCACCCCTGTGGTGTCCCACAGGCAGTGCTCTGCTCCTCTCCCCTCCAGAACTTCTTGAACTTCTCCTCCTGGGTCCCTCTGGGCAATTCTTCTGGAGTCAACTTGCTATTGCACAGAAAGACAGGGCCAGTGTGCCAGCAAGGCTCTGTTCTAGGGAAAGTTTTGGGGTGGAATTAGTGTAAAAGAGATGTTGGCTGTCAAGGACAGGAGGGGTGTCTCTCTCTGTTGAGGGGGCTACAAGAAAGATGGAGAGATCCTATCTATAAAAGCATGTAGTGACAGGACAAGGGGGAATGGCTTCAAAATGATGAGGTTTAGACTGGATATTGGGAAGAAATTCTTCCCTGTGCGGGTGGTAAGGCCCTGCCACAGGGTACCCAGAGAAGCTGTGGCTGCTCCATCCCTGGAAGTGTCCAAGGCCAGGTTGGATGGGGCTTGGAGCAACCTGGGACAGTGGAAGGTGTCCTGCCCATGGCAGGGGGTGGAACAGGATGATCTTTTAAGGAACCTTCCAACCAAAGCCAGTCTATGAGTATATCCCAGTCAGATGTGAAGAATGTATGTACTGCCTGACTGCTGCAATCGCACAGTAGGTAGTGCAAAAACCTCAACTTTGCAAAAAATCCAAACCTCTTTTGTTTCAGTGTGTAACTGTTGATCTAAAATGGGAGTTCTTGTTTTCTAATTCACAAAGCTTAAAAGATCGTTCGTTTTATATTAAAATGATAGCCTTTGCAAGAGACCTTCAATCTAATTAAAGCCAGGAGATTAGCATCCCTTAGAATATTTGCAAAGCCTGCAATGCGAAGTTAATGAAATGTGTACACTTTTACAAAGCTTTAATTTTTAATGAAATAATTCAGGACATGGACCTTGTTCCTCTGCCTTACCTGCTTTGTCCAAAACAGAGGGTGTTTATAAACAATGCAAAGTTCTGGGCTGAAGAAGACAGAGGAGAGGATAATCAAAAGGCTTCTTGGTAACTACTGTAAGCCTGTCTTTTATCTCTTCTGTTCAGCCTGAGAATGTGAGTATTCCTGATTAATAGTAATGACTGAAAATATGATTTCAGAGTGGCAGTTATTTCTTCAGGTTATATATATATATATATGTGTATATACGTGTGTGTGTATGTATAAATATATATATATGTACCATATAATATATTTATATATAAATATGTACATGTATAAGAAATTAGATATACAACTGAATAAAATCACAGTGACTGCTAAAGGGACCTTAAATAAAGCAAGTAAGGGAATGTCTCCTATATAAAGAAATAGGCTGAGCTCAGAGGCAGGGGAGCATCCAGGGCTGGACCAGTCTAGTTCAGAGGGGATGACCAAAGGAAACCCTAAGCAATTCGTGCCTCTTTTCAGGTCAGGCTCTTCTAATGATGGCCTCACTCCTCTGTTATCGGTTGAGAAGGAAGAAAAGAGGAAAAAAGCTGAAGCACAGAGAGGAGCAAGCCCTGTTCAGAGTCACGGCTGCTGTCGTGGTGTCAGGGGGCAGGGCATCCCCAGGGCCACGCACGCCCTGTCCTGGGCTGATTTACAAACAGCCACACCATTAGAGCTATTTACTGCATCTGCTTCTTTCACCCTTTCCTTTGCTGCCTCTCAGTTTTGCCACAGGAAAGATGTGGCTGTTGCATTCAAAATAGTAATTCTTTTATAGAGCCACCCCCCTACTTTATATTATGCTTACTGGATCCTTCTGAAACCTAAATGTTAGAATATCCTAATCTTGCTCTACATTTTTAAGCTGAAAGATAAACGTGTTGTTTAATGAAATCCACAACACTACAGGAATAGTAACCATTGTGTTTCTTCATTTCAAAGAACGGCTGAAATCTAACATCTGGTGTAACTGTACAAACCTGACCTTAGGTCACAGTAAGTATTGTATTGTTGATGATGGATACGCTTTTTTCATTACCATGCTGTCTCCATTCTTTCAGCATCCATGCTGTGAATCCCCAGTTATAGCCAGGACTATTGATAAATACTGATTTTTAAAATACAATTCCTTTTTTTTTTTTTTTTTTAAACACTTTTAAGCATGCATTGTATGGTATTTTCTTTTTAAATAGCTCTTCTAGTTTGTTGTCAACAATATGCTATTATTTGAGCAAACTTTTCTGCATGATAGCTCTAACACACAAGGATCAAGGATTATGTGTCTGAAGACGCAGCTATGATCCTGAAAGAACAGTGTCACAAAAAGGTGATCCTCTGCCTCTAATGCCTTCCCCTGTACTTTCCTCTTTGGATGATCGTTTCCTTAAAGCCCTTGTAGGACCAGGGTTTAAGGTTTAAATTGGGAAGCAGATGTGGACACCTGTGAATGTGTCTTTGCACATCATTGTTTCAAGGTTTCAGCCCCTGTGCAGGAAATGAGGCCCTGCACTGTCCTGTGTGATTGATGTCCATTATTCCCAAGATCTGAGGTAATTCAGACTAGGTCAGTGGCTGCGCAGGAGCAGTGCTGTAACCAGTGCTCCCAGCAAGCCCAGTGAAGTACCAGTCAAGAAAAGATGTGGCCCTCATAGCTGGAAGTTCTGGTCAGATCTTAACTACATAAAAGCCACCAGAAGCTCCAACACTGAACTGGGAGAGCAAGGGCAAATTTAATGATGATTTCTATTTGTTTGCTTTGCTGACTGTATCTACCCCCAGAACCTTTCAATTTTTTGTAGCTGTCCAAGAACATCGCAAGACTCTTAGCACCAAAGCTTTAAATTTTTTTCCCCTAAAGCTGTGCAAACACAAACCTCTTTTCTAATCCTTTGGGCAGCAGATGCCCAGCCTCATTCAGACTTGACTCTTTGGTACAGAAATCCTGTATGGGATTGCTGAACATACTGTCAGCAGAGGAGAAATGTGTTCTATCCTAATCCTTGGGTTGTAATGCACCTGCTGTATTCTTGCTAGGTGCTAATATTCCTTCATGATGTTACTGCATCATGCAGGGGAGGTAAAACAGAATATCCTTGGCTCATCCTCATGCTCCCAATGGAGATGTGCAGAATGAAGCTCTGACTCCCTTAAATCCTTACATTTTCACCAACCCAGCAGTAACCAGCATGGAAAATGTCTGAAGGCATGGCTTCTACATTTTTAAGAAACATCTATTCACTTCAGTTCTGCCAAAGCTAAATACATTTATAGATTTGTTCATAATTATTTTTAGAGTAGAATTATGTTTGTTTGACAATATCTGAAAAATTAAATACCTGGGGCAACATTGCTAAGTGCAGCTGGTACATTGGAAACGTGGGGGAAATGCTGTAATTGTGAAGGTTTCATTTAATGGCTCTGAAGGCAGAGTTAACTCATTCAGTGAGGACAGGTTGTTTGATGTCATGGTGGTGCTGCCCTCTCTGTCACAAGCTGCCAGCCCTGTCCTGCAGCACAGGTCTGTGCTTCCCAGGAACAAGGAGCAGAGTCAACCTTTGGAACGTGTTGGGGTGAGTCCAGAACAGGCACAAAGTTGGTTACAGGGGTGGAGCTGCTCTGCTATGAGGGAAGACTGAGAGAATTGGGATGGTTCAGCCTGGGAAAGAGAAGACTCTGGGGTGACCTAATTTTGGCCTTCAGTACCTGGAAGGAGCTACAATAAAGATGGAGAGAGGCTATTTGCGAGGGCCTATTTAAAGGGGTGACAAGACAAAGAGTAATGGCTTCAAGCTGATGGACAGTAGGTTTAGATTAGATATTAGGAAGAAATGCTTCCCTGTGAGGGTGGTGAGGCCCTGGCACAGGTTATCCAGAGAAGTTGTGGCTGTTCTGTCTCTGGAAGTGTTGAAGGCCAGGTTGGACAGGTCTTGGAGCAACCTGGGACAGCGGAAGTTGTCCTGGCAGAAGGCTGGTGCCGGGTTTCTGTGCCATGAGGGTGCAGAAGGCTCTGGACCTGCCTAGCTGTGAACTGAAATGCATTGGCAGAACAGTCAACAAATATTCTATATTCTTCCCACCCATTCTGCACTTTCCATGAACTCTTCCTTTCATCGGTACAAGTAAATTGAATTCAGCACATTTAAAGACCCTGTCTGGATCCATAACATTCATAACCATGCTGTAACCATGAATGAAAAGCTGAGGGAGAGTATGGTTTGTATCCAAGGGCTCTTTTGCTTTTTATATGTTTACATATACCAGCCAATGGTCAGCAAATAAGCACCACGGCTGGTAATGAAATGTTCAAACCATCTGTTTTAATCTGCAATTTAATTTCACTATAAAATATTAAAGTTGTTCCGATGGTTGGGTTGGTACGGCTGCTTTATATGAAAAGAATTGAGTATCCCAGAGCAATTACATTGCACCAAGCACACACTGTGGATATTATATTCTGTATTGTTATTTTGTTCCATTAAAAATGTTAAAAAGCCTTCTTAACATGGTTTTAGGCCTCTCTTTTCTGTTAGAAACAAGTAGGAAATGCTGAGGACAGGTGTAAGAAGAAGACACTGGCAAAAGAATAATCTTCATGATCCTTCAAGAGGAGAAATGGAATCATTTTCCAAGAGAAGTGATCAATGCCCCAGGCTGGTCAGTGCCTTAAAAATAGGCAATGTTGTCATTACCAGGCTTTAACTTTTGGTCAGCCCTGAAGTGGACTTGATGATCCTGGTAGGTCTCTTCCAACTAGATTTACTCTCTTCTATCCAAATAAATGTCTGTGGAAATGCTGAACTGATGATACCAGAAAGTGGTTTTGACATTGCAGGTTTTGGAAGCTGTAGCATCTTTGGAAAACTTTGCTACATTTTCCACTGGCATTTCCCACTGCTTTCTACTGTGGGATTTTAGAGAACATTCCCTGAAGGGCTGGTGACAGTTGTGCTCTGGGTTGTGGCCCCTCAGGGCCTCAATCCAGATTCAGGGATTCCACAACATATTTGGACAACCCACTCCAGTGATTAACGATCCTTACAGGGATTTTATTGTTTCTTCTCTCTCCAGATTGAACCTCTTTCATTCCAGCCCCTCTGCCATGGGCAGAGACACTCTCCACTAGACGAGGTTGATCCAAGCCCCACCTGACCTGGCTTGGAATACTTCCAGGATGGAGCAGCCACAGCTTCTCGGGGCAATCTCTGCCAAGTCCTCACCACCTTCTCACCACAGGTCAGAATTTCTTACTGATTATTACCACTTCTTTTTGACAAGTGGGCAGAGTCAGTGCAGTGTGGTGCTGGGCAACCACCTTTCTTATTTTCATCTGGCATGAACATTTCTGCTCGTGTGTGCCTTGAAATACCCACATTTCCAGAGTGATCTCAAAAAATTCCATCACCCTCAAGCAGCATCCCATGCCATGATCCCACCCTGCCTTGCTTCTGGGATCTGTCTCTGCTTCTTTGATGGCTGAGAGGGATAGAGGGCAGTCACTATGAGCTTCATCTGGCATTGTTGGTGTGCCCAAAATACAGAGCCTATCTCTATGTGCTGTGACATTAGGGAATGGTGAGAGGGACAGGCCCATTTTCCTCGGGCAGAAACTCCCTGTCTCAGAGGCAGGAAGCATTGCAGCCCTGTGAACCTCATGCCTTAGCTAATCCAGAGCCCTGTGGAGGGCTGGAGCTCATTAACTCAGCACTGTGCCATCCTGACAGAACTCTGTGGCTCCTGGAACCCAAGCCAGTATCTCTACCTGGTCATCTGCTGTACTACCTGATACATCTGATAACCTGATACATCTGATAACCTGATGAATCTGATAACCTGATAAATCTGATAACCTGATAAATCTGACTGGCCAAGGCTTGCCTGGAGGTTCCCACACAGGGCAGGGAGAGGCAGGGATTGCACACACCAGCTGTATGACCTGGTGTTATTTGGAATATGTGCCACTTGCAATGCATTTTTCCTGAACATAAGCTGGAAATTACTGATTCTTACCTTACATAGCTAGTATAAAAGCACTAATGTCCTAATGAAGAGTCTCACTTAGCTAAATGCTTCATACAGCTGAGTAAAACAAAGAATTTTACTAGAGCTTAACCCAGTCATTAATAAGCTTTTTAACCCTGACCTTTCAAATCAATGATCTACCACTGGTTTTACCTTTCAAGAAGGAATTCCATTTTCAAGTGATAAAACATATTTTGCACTCCTTACAATCTAATGATTATTCTCAGCATTACTGGATATATGAGGCCATCAAACCATTAGAAGGTATAAAATGTATTAATGTACAGCATTCATGGCTACATTTGCTTTAGAGTCAATAAAAGGGAAACAATTTATAAAGGGCATTTATGCTCATTACGGAATATCGATAGATTGTTTCCCCCATCATTCCTGAAGTATGAAGGACTCCCCTCCGTGATGGATAGGAGAGGATTTGCATAAGCTCTTTGCTTAAACTCCTCCAGCCCTGAGCTGTGTGCAGGGGTCTGTGGCCAGGCTTTGGGAGTATGTGGGAGTATTTGGGACTATGTGGGAGTACCTACAAAATCTTCCTTTCCAGGGCACTGAGCATCTCAGTTCGGGAGGTTTTCACAGCAGCCATGTGAAGGTTCTGTAGACAATTGTGGTGCTTTCAGCAGCAGACAGGAATTGTCACAAGGCTGTGGGGAAATGGAGTCAGTGCTGGAAAAAAAAGGAATTTGTTTGTGAGGAGGGTCAGGGCTGGAGCACACAAATAAAGGCAGAGGTTTGCTGAGCACCTTCATAAACTTTCTGACACATATGGGGGGAAAGATGGAGAGGAATTATGCAGGGGGTAGAAGATGCTGTAGGAGCACTGTAGCTATAGCTAGAAGCAGAAATTTCATGGTCTATTCTATTGAATAACAACTGCAGAAATATAATAACTATGAGGAGTCGAGTGATTAAGGCACTGGCCTGAGTCTCAGCAGACCTGGATTCGGTTCCTGGCTGTTTTCAGATTTCTGTCTGACTTTTGGCAAGCCTATTCAACTCTCTGCGCCTTGGTTTCCCATCTGTTAAAGAGGAATAATAATATTTCCTTTCTTTCCTGTCTATTCCAGCAGCAATCTCTTCTGGGCAGGCACTGTCTCTCTCATGGCATGCACAGGACTTTGCCCTTGGATTTTGATACTTGCACTAAAGAAGGAAATAGAGAAGGGGAGCATCATGCCATGGAGGCCCACTTATTAACAATTTCCCATTACTAAGGGTCAAAACGGTGTGCTACAGCTTGTTAAATAGAGTTCTTAATATCAATTCTTCCAGGACAAAAGAAAAAAATATCAATCAGTAAATTAGAGAAGGAAAGTGATTCATGTCTCTATTAAGATTTCTAAGAGTCTGAATGTATCTTCTTAAAACATTAACCATGGCACACAAGCAGAGAGGTGGCCTTCTCCATTTCTGATCTTGCTCCTCTATACATCTGGCTGTCCTGTATGGACTGACCTTTCCAGCATTTCTCACTGACAGGACATCTTCCTGAGGCACATCATGGATTCCTGATGTGCACATGCTCCTGCCCATCTGGTAGGGTGAAGTTGTGCCCACTCAGAGACACACACACTTCAAGAGAGACTGGGTAATATCAATTTCAGAGCACTGGATGAAAAGAACAACCAGCAAGTATATAAAATTAAATCTCAGCTGCAGAGACTTTCTGGTAATAAGCAGTGCCAATTAGAAATGCAAATGTCACTGAAAGGGAGCGTGTCTGTTGACAGTAGACTTTGAGGAAAGCTTTGGGTTTAGTGCTAGTAAATTAATCTTTAATTATGAGCACACCTCTCTCCTGAAAGAGGTGCCCTGCACTCACTGAACTGACAGCATGTGAAAGTTTCAGGCTGCTGATGTCTTCTGTCAAATGGAACATCTCACCCCAAAAGAGCACAAGAGAACCTTGCTGGCTGCTGGTGGACTTAATGCTCTGTGAGCTGGGGCTGGCCAGTGTCACTGACTCCCCAGATGACCAGGAGTCATCAACCCATTAAAAACATTGGTCTTAAAACATTATGTCTCACATACTCTTGATAAATATAAATATCTAGATGAAGAATTGTCAAAGTTTGGGAAAGAAAAACAGCCTTTGCTCCTGCAGTTCTCTCCTTCCCTGGCTGGGTTGCCTGCCCTCCATGCAGAGCACACTTCTCTGGCAGAGGGAGGACCACACCATGCTGCAGCAAACCCTTCTCCAGGCCAGCCATGAGAATGTTCAACACCTCCACTCCTGAGCTGGATGGATTCTTAAAACAACATTTCCACTTCCAAGTAACTAAATAAATCTCACTGGCAAGTTTGTTTTGTGTCAGCCAACATCTTATCTCCCTGAAAACTGGGCTGGTGTCCTGCAAAGCTGAAAACTGAATAGTCTAAAACCTGAGTGCAACAGCCAAGGGATACACCAGATACATCTTCTAAGGTAGCAGATACAGTGAAGTAAGCAAATACATTCTAGAAATCCCATTATTAAAGTTACAAAAAAAAATTTGTTTCTTTAAGTTTGAAGTTACGAAACTTTGCTGTCATTTTCCCAGCAAGGTTTTTTTTTCCAGCCTACAGCTAAAAAGCTTTGCCCCAAAAGCTTCATTGCCCAAAAGAGGCCATGCTGCAAACCCACCTCAAAAGGCCCAGAACACCTGGTTTCAGGCACAACAGGAAGATCAGAACATACCTTATCATAAATATGCATATGCGACGCAGGAGCCCGCCACCTTCTTGGAGTGATGCCATAATTGACGGAACAAAGTAAAACAAAACTTCACATCACTGGTGGATCAGAAGAACAGAGGTAACTGAAAGGCTAGAAAATTACAGGTTTACTGACATTCTGCTCAACCTTACCTATTCTTTATTGAAAAGAGATAATAACTATCTATAGGAGAGCTGTCTTAAGACTGCATTCATTCCCTTTCGCTAGCCCAGCTGAGAGGTGGTATAATATAAAGCACACCAGCATCTGGCATGTCATTTAATTACACCTTCAGCTTGCTGGGAAAATGTTGGAAGTGTCAGGGTAAGCAAACTATAAAAATATATTTCACTTGCTAATTCAGGAGAGCTCCTGAAATGGCAAGCAGAGGCCAGCTCCAGATATTGCTCTGGGTCTGTGAGAGGAAAGTGATGCAGAGGAGTCTAACTCATGAACAATTATCGCCCTTTGATAAGACACCATCTGCTCCCAGCTGCCTGGCAGACACTTGGGAATTCCTCTCCAAATAAACCATTGGTGTAACAGGAAAACAGAACTGTCAGCTCCAGTGAAGTTGTGCCTCCTTGCATCAGCACCGAGTGTGTCTCACTCCTTCAACCAAGAAGGAAAAAACTGTCAAAAGCAGTAAAATGTCAGCAACCACCACCAAAAGAGCCAGGTAGGCCTTGGTTTAGCTCATCCACCTGATATGTGCTCTGCTTAACAATGAGAGGCTGCTGGAGATAACCTATGGAAAGGATGAAGGTGGATTAATACACCTGTACTAGTGGGCACTTTTTAACTGGTGACTTTTGCCCTAAGCTGATTCAAGGGGCTCTTTCAAAGAGAGCAAGCTGATCAGGTGGTGTGTTTCCCTGCAGAAGGCCACTGCTATCCTCCAGTAGCCAAGGAGAAGTCCACAGCCCTGTGAAACAGCCAGCAGTGGAGGACTTACAGATTCTTGCAATGTCCGTGTTTCTAGTCCACTATGTTTGTAAGAGAAAAAAATTTAAATCTCTAATTTCAGACAGCAGAGCTGAGATTGTGTTGTGGTTGAGCATGACAGGCAGTTACATCCACCCCATGGTACTGAGAGCACTTGGCTGCCTTTGGCTAAAGCTCTGCGAGCACCACTCCTGCAGCACCATCCTTCACTCCTCGCCACGGCTGTTCTAAAGTCACTGCATTTTTAATAGGTCAGTTTTTGTTGTCACTCCTGTGAAATAAGATTGGCCTCTCCATCCACACTTCGCCTAGGCCTTGATGCTGTACACACCAGGGACAGGAGCACTGAGGAGGGGGGCTCAGCATCCTGCACAGATAACCTCACTGCTTGTTAAACCAAAGATGACCCCTGGGCCTTTCACCCTGGGGGCTGGCCTTGTTAGAAGTCATTGAAGTGAATGAAATAAATCACAGAATTTTTTTCTTTGTTTATTGGGCGGGGTTGAAGGAAAGGAGAATAAAGTTCAACACAGAAATTAGTCACCTTGTTTTGTTCTTACTAATGGAAATTTCTCAGAAACCAAAATAAAGGGTGTCATATAAGAACCTGAAGAGCACAAAATTAGCTTGAACCCACATCCTAACTTTAAAACTCAGAGCATGAATGCAGGTGTCTGCAGCTGAGCATGGTATTTTTTTTCAGCTCATCTGAGGTATGAGTCATTTCCATCAAAAGAGGAGGATGCCTTGATCTGTGTGCGAGCGAGCTTTGGAACAGCAGCTGTTGGAGCAAATACAAACATCCATGCCAAGGATTGTAAGGATGGAGTTTATCTAATATGTAAAAAAACACCTGCTGCAAATGAAAAATTACACCCACAACCACCTGAATAAGATAAGCAAATGATGGGGGAAATGAAGAGACAGATTTATTATTAATATACATTGGAACTTTTGAACCAAACATCTCTTTTGCAATGGAACAGGAGGATGCACAAGGAAATAGCACTCCTTGCCCCAGACCTGCTCAGCAGCATTTATTTTGCCTAAGTGATTTTCTTTTCTTTGCTAAGTCTGGTGGAGATGAAAACACTAACCCAAAGAAGATAATTAAAAGCTAAATGAAACCACATACAGCTGTGCTACTACATGGCTAATGAACATGCAAATATATACATATGACAAGGACATAATGCGGGCTGGCTGCCTTGAGTGGTTAGTGCAGACTTCCAAGAGCTGGAAATGCTATTGATTATAACTGAGCTAAACTTCCTGACTCCAGACTTCAAAGATCAGCCTCAATATAATCATCAGGCAGCATATGGGAGTGTGGCTGCAAGGAGCTGATGAATAATGCCTCAGGGACCTGAATGTTTGTATGTAGGGTGGGAGATGTCCTGGAGATGTCCTCTGGGCTCTGGAGTGCGGGCTCCTCGGCTGCCAGGACCAGCACCACAGAATCCTCCTCAGCATCTTGGCATACTCTGGCCTGCTGGCAATTAGGGTTTTGGAGTTATGTGTTTTAGCTGGGATATTTATTTTTCCTTTCCCACTTCTCTTGGCAAGAGGCTGATATGTGGTGGAGATATTTTTGGGAGGGCCAGGAATGGAGGTAACAGATACAAGGCAAAGATTCTGGGGTCCTATAAACAGAAGCACGAGCAGCATGGAAAGGTTTTCCTCTGAGGGTCTGCTGCCACATCCACATGAAAGAAGACAAATCCAATTTCCTCTATTAGTTCTGAGGGTAACTTCCCAGCCCACTCAGAGATGAGACAAGGAAGTCAGGGCTCAGCCCTGCACCAAGTTCTGCCATGGAAGGTCCCAGTGCCACCTTGTGCCCTCTTCACTGGCCACTCCACCCCTCCACTGTAATATCCCCTGGGGATATCACAGAGCAAAACTCACTCCTCCATGATGACCACAGGCAGGAGAGAAGCATGGAGAGATGGAGCACAACCTTAGATGTGGGTGGAGATGACTGATTCACCAGGATGGCTGAGAGAAGGGACACCTACCAAAAGAAGAAATCAAAGAAACCAAATTTGTGCAGAACACAATGGTTAGTGCATAAAAATTAATCAAGTACTACAATGACTTGCTTTATTCATAATACTTAATGGTCATGTAATAGGAGTTTTTATTCAGCAGTTAAAGTTCATAAGTGCAGGTTTTACATGTAGAAAGGTATTATGCTGATAGTTTAATTACACACCTTTCTGCACACCAAAGGAAATGGGTTATGCGGGTTTTATAATTAAAGACGGACTTCTGAGGGGAAATGAACTTTGCAGTTAGCAACACAATATTTGATTTTTATCAGATGTTTTTGTTTTGAATTTGCTAGCACTTGGTGGTGGTGTAAACAGGTGAGAGTGCTCCAGACTACATGAGGTGTCAGGAAAAGCTTTGAAAATGCAGCAGAAAGTAGCCATATTTAAAAATAGCCAGAGTGAGCATGAGGTATAAACATCATGTGTTTGGAAAGCTCTCCAGACACTGCCCATGCAATTATACACACTGCAAGTCTGTCCAGTACGTCTAGGAAACGGGGGAAAAACCCAGCCCAAGAAGTAAGTGAAAAATAAACCCCAGTGCTTGCCAAAATAATAAAAAGCTTGACTTTTTATTTCTCTGATTTTTGTTTTCAATTCATTTCATGGCCAGTGAATACAATTTTCCCCTCCAGCCTGCCTACAGAGGCAGCAAAGCCAAAAATTGATGGATGTTTGTGTGTGCACGTTTGCTGTTGGAATACACAGGACCACTCTCAATATTAAAGGCAAAGAGTGGGGTGAGCCACTGCCAGGTCACAGCCAGCTCCTGCTATTCCCTAATAACCATGTGGATGTCTGTACTCAACCAGGTGAGGCTGGGGAGGGTTGCAGTGCCTGAGCTTCCCCTTTTCTAAGTTTTAGGAGGCTTTATTTAGTGTAACCTCATTCCTATATACATATCAAAGCACATGAAAAGGATATGTGAGAATATATATATATATATATATATATATAAAATTTTAATTTTTTTAATATATGTATTTATAAACTAGGAGACATCCATTTATTTATAAACTGCTAGGAATAATCCATTTTTTTTAACACAGCAAATACACCTACAAGAATTTTTCTAAAGTCTAAAATACTTCAAACATCACCAACTGCTCCTCCCCTCATGTGATATAAACTGACAGGCTCAGGCTTTTATTGTGCCCAGCACAAATGAACATTAACTTGTGGGTTGAACAAAAAAGAAACCAAAAAAAACCCCAACAAAACAAAACCAACCAAAAAAAAAAAAAAACACCAAAAAAACCAAACAAAACCAAAAGAAGAAAACAAAAGACTTTCCAAAAACAATAAGCAAGGGCAAGGCCTGAAATATTTTGAGCACGCCCTTTCCTTTCTGGCAGGACTGGGAGTGACTGCCCTGGGTATTCTGGTTTGTTGGTGAAGGTGGAGTCCAGGTGATGGCAGATGGTGCTGCCTGTGACAGGGGTCCCTTGGCTGGCAACAGCATCCTCGGGCACCCTGGTGCTCCCCAGAATATCTGATATCAGGCATTTCACAGCCAAGTACAGAGGTAAGATTTTAAAATCCTTCCAACTGGTGTGGACACTCAACAATTACAACAGGAACAGTTGTGTAAAGGGTGAATCCAAATATAACTGGACATTCTTTTGAATTTCACAGGCTAGCTGCATAAATTGATGACAATGAGAAAGAACTGTAACTGTTTTTTCTCTAATTAAATCCATACATTTTGGCTCTATTCATCATCGTTAACATACTGTTAAAAGTGCTGTTGCTGTATCTTTCAGCCCTCAGCCCGCAATCAAGCCCTCCCTGCACTGTGGTGGATTTCAGTCACTTGTTTAAAAATAGAAAGTGTTTTTTTTTTAAAAAAAAAAACCAAACTGACTGCCAACTGAATGCAAACAGGTAAAAATTAACATATGCAATAGTCAAGTGTCAGATTCAGCCCCTGAGCCACCAAGATTTACATTGCCTGGTGAGGGGCTCACAGCACTTTGAGGCTGTATTGCCCACAGGCTGAAGTTGTGCAAATAAATATATATCCTTAAGTTTTATCTAAGTTACAGTGTGCTTTCTCTGTGGGTACCCATCATTTGCTCTTTATAATCTCCAAATTTCAACAAAATATCCTGTAATCCCAGAGGTAACAGCTCAGCCTTCACAGGGAAAACTCAGGGTGTGCCACAAGGTTACAGAGATGTTTTCCTTGATACCCATTCCTATCATTGGCACGAGTTCTCATCCCTTGCAACAGAGGATACTGCTCCAGTTTTGGGGGTTTTTTAAGTCTAACAAGGGTAATTATAACAGGATTAACAGGTATCTTCCCCCACAGCCTCGTATCAAAGAGCATTAGACCACTGTTATGATTAGATGTGTTTTTACTGTATATGGAAATGTATTAAAATTAATGTATAGCTCAGCCACATTCACCATCCACTTCTCTGTTCTGTAAAGCCACTTCTCCCATGAAGGGCAACCACGTGTGAAGGGAGAGTATCCAAATAAGTATTTTGTAAACATTTGAGAATGACAGACAAATAGCCCCATGCAATCACACCATCTTACCTCAAATACCCACTCAAAACCGAAATAATTCCTTGCTGAACAAGCCAAGCCTGGCTCCCTAAACCAGGAGGAATTGCGACGCTGGTAAACTTGCAGAAATATTTTTACAATTTTATTAGAGGTTTTAATTCAGTGCTTTATCTACCTCTGTTAGTCTGCAAAATAGCTTTAAATATTCAAGTGGTAATTAATGAATCTTTTATGTTGCAAATCAAACATTTTCATCTGCGCTGTGGTACAGTGGCAGTGAGAAGGAGGGGTTTAAAGTGTAATTGTTTCTCCTGTTCCCCTCGCAGCGCTGAATGCCTTTTTACCCTTTATTATATCATTGGCTTTTGCTTCAGTTCATCAGCACTTCGCCACATCTTATCGGTCGATATTTGCTGTCTATTTTTTATTTATTTTTTCTCAGTGCAAGATTTCTTACTGTGCCTTTGCCAGAGACATTCCTAAGGAGATGGAAACTCTCTGAATGTGGAATTTTCGCATGAGTGCAAAATAATAAAAAGCATGTGTGTATTAAAAAGGGATCAACTTAATGGGAAATGAGCATTGGGTTACATTAATATTCTATTACAGTAAAAATCATATTTAATAAATTTTCTCCAGATTTTTCAGGACCTTACTGTATTTTTCTAAGTCGGATGCCAATCCAAAGAAACAGTGTATATGATACATTTGATTTATGTTAAGTAAATAACCTGCACAGCCCATTTTTCAGTTTAAAAAAAAAAAAAAATATTAAGTGTAGAAACACACACCAGACTGAAATGTGTGCTTAGTTTCCATCTGCTAGGAGGAATAGTGTTGGTCTTGTGCAGCAGAAAGCCTTTATAAACAGTATTCTATTTTATTGATGCTATATGTGGATTTTTATGTTATGTGGCAAGCGCAGGAGAATGAAAACACTGTAATTTATCCCAAACCATAAAATTATACTAGTACTAAAGTAATTACTTCACATATTAAAATACAGTTTCCTTTGCTTTCTTTTGTCATCACATAAAACGAGGCGTTGAGCGCGGCAGCGCGAAGGGGCCGGGGCTGTTCTTGCCTCCACAAAGGATTGACACATCCCGGATCATACACTATATCACCCGACCCTTGTTGTTCTGTGACCCTAATTAATATTATACTGGCTGACATTTATGTATCAGAGCAATAAGCTAAACAGGAAACAATTTATGTCACCTAAAGCTTTTTAACAAATCGATGCAACTATTTGTAATTGCTTGTTTCACAAGATTAAAAGTACTCAGCCTTGATCTTCGCCCACAGTTTTGTGGCCAACATGACCTGTGCTTCCGTTGTAAAATAGGAGTGTTGGTGATCAGCACCTATTTCCATCAAGTAATCCATATTGCTAATATTTCTGGAATTTTAATGTAGTTACAATTTATAGCCGATCAAATGTGGTTACCTAAATTGCTGTTGCTAGTAGACAGTTTAACTGTCTTTATTAATTACAGTATAATTTAATGTTTGAGTACAGGCACTTGTGTTGGTCATTTTTACAGCCAAAGCAGTTATGTGCCTTATGACGAACCATTTTAGCATTTTCAATGGAAATTTGCTAATATGATGAGTGATAAAAATGTCAAACTCTGGTAAATAATGGTTATTGCTTTGGCTGGAATTAATCCTTGAAAGGACGGTTACCTTCAAATTAACATTATAACTTGAAGAAAAAAAATGTTTTTCAGGCTTCTGAGAGGCATAAAAAAATGGTCACTGGACTCCTCTAAATAAATACAGACAAAGTAGCACAAAATGTGTGTGTGTGTGTTCCCTTTTCCTCCAGGCTGACAGAAAATTCCTGTGGAAGAAGGAAGGAGGAGGGATTATTTTCTGCTAAATACCCCAAGGTGATGTTGTTTGCCATTTCCAGTTCATGTGTTTTCAAGATCTCTAACGAAGGTAATAAAATGGGGCAAAAAAGGACTTTGTTATGCCCCAGCTCCAGGGTTTGGGGAAAAACTAGGTGTGGACACCATGGAGGCTGCAAACACATCTGAGGGCCATGTCCCACCACCTCAGTCATCGCTGCTGGGGAGAACGGTGGCTTGTGGCTATGTGAGGATGAAGAGTGCTCAATGTGCCAGAATTAACCACCACTGCACGAGGATGAAAGATAGCCCTGATTAACACACCATTCAACGAACGTTTAACATCATCATTAAAGACTGAGCCTGATTAATAGGTCAAGAAGGGCTAATTACACCTTGTTGTGAGGAAGAGTGTGTGTATGCGTGGCTGCGTGAGAGCTGCACCAGGAATTGCCAGTCCCTTAAATTGCCCAATAATGTGAAGTTTGTCAGACTCTGTGATCATGGCCCAAGTTAAATGTCACTGATGGGATCATCTGCAGGGAGCAGGTGGGTGTGCAAGGAGCACATCGGCTGCCCTGTCCTCCTAGGCCTCCAGCTCCTGAGCTTTCCCCTCTGGGACAGGAGAAACCCAGAACAACTACTCACAGGCTCCAGTTTTCTTTGGAAATTCCTCAGAGACGCATTGCCTCACCACTGCCCATAAAAATGCTTTTCAGCTGTGGTGGAAAACAGCGTTTCTGCCTGGAAAAGGTATTTCCCAGCTGGCTGTTGCTGGTGGAGTAGGAAGGCATTGTGTGATGTTCCGTGATGGAGCAGCCAGGGAGGAGAAATGTGATTAATAATACAAAGATGATACAAAAGGTGGCCAAGAGCCAGATTCCCATCCTCTGCTCCAGGCAGCACTGACTGGGACAGGAGGGGAAATGATGGTCCTGCTGCTCAGCTCAGTGCCAGCTCCTCAGCACAAGCTGCATGTGGCACCCACTCCTGCAGCTCCCCACAAACACGAGGCCACGGGCAGAAGATGACAAATGTGACATTTGGAACCCCAAATCATCTGAAGTCAGATGAGGGAGTTGGAACAGCCAGTTCATCTGTGATGGCTTTGTAGACCCTGATCTGCCTGCTGGTGAGCTGGGTGGGGACAGTGTCCTCCAGGAGAACGGCTGGGGGTCCTGCTGGGGCTCATCCACGGACACAGCCCCTCTTCCCTGGAGCTGACTCCCCTCATTTTGCAGATGCAGAGCATCCCTGACCAAACATCAGTTTCTGGCTCAATCCCCTCTGCCTGTGACTTTGGAAAATTTAATCCCACAAATCCTCTCCAGTTTACTGAAATCTCACTAGTGATGAAAGAGCACCAATCACAAGCAGGGCCGAATTTGTATTCTCTGTACTCTGATTAAAATCTACCAGTCAATACCATTTGGACACACACTACAATGAGTGTGCAAAGATTCCCCTCCCCCTCCCCCCAAAAAATAGTTATCTGGTATAATTTTATGATAGAATATTTTTATAAAATCATTTGTACTAATTTAAGCATTTATCATTATATGCAAAAAGATTTGATGAGAATATTATAGACGGTGCATGTTTTTGACATTAGCATTTTATTTGGATGACTAATCTTGCAGATGTGAAATTTTAATGAATTATTCATGAAAAATCTCTCCTCTGAAATTTCAGTTTGCTGCTAATGCTAGCTATTAAACATTTTATTTTTCTTTACAAAACTTGATGAGGAAGATAAATGTGTGCTTACTCGAAAGAAAAAGGTGAGCTTTTCCTTTAGTTTGTCTCAGGTGATAGTGCCCCTTGGGAATTTGCTCCTCACAGTTTTGTGGACCAAGGGCTGGATCCTTTTGGCAGGGGTGCAGTGCACATTCCCAGCCCTTCCATCCAAAGCCAGCAGCACCATTCCCACCAGGGCGCTGCACTGGGAAGGAGCTGCAGGATGAAGACCCCAACCCCTTCCTTCAACCTTTGAAACAGACTCCAATGAGAAAGCAAATAACCCCCTGTGACCCCAATGTGAAAAACTGAAGGACTTCCTTGGAAAAGAGCATTAATTCCTTGAATGACAGTGCCTTCCTTGCTTCCAGTGCTCAGTACAGGCTGTCCATCAAAGCACCACTGAAATATTTTGTACTTGGACGTGGTTGGGGGAGACTCAAGGGAAGAGATGAGATTTGTCCATCCATGAATGAGCTGGGACTTGGATGAGATGCCCACGGATCAGGGACCATGGGATGCGACATCAGAGCCACTGTGAGGAGGGGGGAACACAAAACAAGAACTTCGGACATGGCAACTTGCATTACCAGTGTGAACAACCAGCATTTTTATTGCATTTGAGAATGCTATAATGTCAGTAATTAGTACTGACTACACAACATTTTTTATTGTCTGTATCAACAGACATGGAATGATGGAATTACAGTTGATGTAAGGAATGAGTTTCTTTTATGCCTTATCAAAAAAAAAAAAAAAAAAAAAATCTTGTTACTGGCAGCACATACACACGAAGCACCATGCTAACAGTCTGGACTGTACCATTTTCATCAAGGCTTATGGGTAGAAGATACTTGATTACCTGTTCTGGGCCCATTAGAATGCAGTCCTGAACTGCAAATTCACCTCGCAAGACTAGAATACTAAATGACTTCTGAAACATCTAAAAAATCACTCTGAGTTCATTAACCAAAGGTACCAAAGGATTTCAAAAGAGTTTAAACACGTTCGGGTTTGGTTTTTTTTTTCCATGCTATAATGAACGTGAGATTATTGGCGATCTGAAAACTACAATAGTTCAAAATTATTTTAAAAAACTTTATATATATATATATTTATGTATGTATATATATAAAATATCTAATGATCTGCAATATTTGTAGAACCAGCATCCCTGCCCCAGTCTTTCCCCAAAGCTGAGCTCCAGGAAAGGGGAGGTGCAGGACCTGCAGTGGGACTCTTGCGAGTGAGAATCAAAAAAGGTCATTTTTTTTGTGGTCACTTGTTCTACATAAGCCTTGATTTTATTTTTTTTTCATTTCACTTCTAGTTGAATGCAGAAACCTAACAGGTTTTACATTTACAAACTTTTTTTTTTTTTTGTGGACAAGGAAGGCTTTGACTCTCATTCCTGACAGCGATTTACCTGATACATGGTACTACTTTCATAATGTACGCTTTTCTTTGAGAAAAAAAACATGTAACAAATTGTCTTTACATCTTGGCACCTTGTAAAGTTTTTTTTTTGTTTTTTTATACAAAAAGTTCAATAGTTTGACACTCCCCATTATTAATCACTACTTCACTGATAAACTTTGAAAGTGTGACCCTGGAATTCATCATGCAAAATATTTACTGCAGCAGGAGAAAAACATTTTTTTTTTAAATGATTTTTTTTTTTTCATTTCAAATATATGAACTTTGTTTAAGACAGCCAGAAAAGGCAGTGGTAAGATAACAGAAGGGGTGGGAAAGTATCAAAAAAACCAGCTTAAACACAAAAACTGTACAAAAATGCTTCGATCAATGATAACAGGAGAAAAAAAATCTGTCAACTATGTTACAATTTAAAAGCTGAAAAAAAAAAGTCAGGGATTTTCTCCCACATGTCAGCAAATGTCATCCAATATTCTTAAAGCAAGGATAACTAAATAAAATACATGTGCAGCGTATTCTGCAATTCCATTACATACAGTAGTTTTTTTTTTTTCAAAGCTATTTTTTAGTATAGTTAATATAAAGCAGTTGCACAAAAAGCAAAAGGTGTTTTGACAAACAGGTCTGCATTTATTCCTTTTGAGGAATGATATCTAAAAAAAGGACCTTTCCACCTTTTCCTCCCTCCCCACCCTCCCCCCAAAAGACAAAGGCTCACACAGACACAGTGGGATATATATGTACAACATAATAAACCCCTCCCTAAAGAAGCAACTGTATATCCAAAGGGATACAGAATCAGAATTGTAAAAATCATAGTGAAGTTTGCTTGATGTAAAGCCTGAGATTTTCAGTTGGTTCTTCTGCAAGGCTGCAACACCTGCCAGATATGTTAAACTCTAATTTTTTGTTTCTTTTTCTCTTTTTTTAATTTTTTTTATTTTTGCTACAGTCTTTAGACTAAGCATGCAAGACATACAACTAAGTGCAACTGAGTGAAATGTATTTTTTATTTACTCATTCCCTAACAGTTTGGACTGAGGTATGCGTACTAACAGTTTCTCATGCTGTTATCTTTACTCATGTCTAGCTACACATGCTGAGAATGAACTAATCTACCAGATTTTTATCCCCCTTCTGAATACCGAACTAACCAGCAAACCACTCAGTTTCGAAGCACAGAGCTCAATTCTCATGATCCCTGTCTGGCTACCGCCGGCACGTCACGAAGCTGCCTGGATATAATTTAAACCAAAACTTTAAAAAAAAAAAAAAAAAAAAAAAGAAAAAAAAAAAGTTTCCAAATGACCACAGACTGCCCTTTTTTTCTTTTTTTTTTTTTTTCTCTTTGTCATTTTGAAACAGAAAGCAGAGTGGAGTTTTATAAAAGTAACTGCCAATAAAATTTCTTGTACCAAAGCTTATGAGTGGACAGGAGTGTTATTTCCTTATGAAAAATGCTGACCGAAAACTAAACAAAACTGAGTAAATGTGCCAAGATCAACCAAAATTAAAGCAGTCATCCCAGCACAGTCCCGGAACAGAAGTGGCACACAATCTGTAGAACCAAAGACCAAAAACAATTTTTTTTTTAATTCTAGAAATACCATTATGTCGTCCAGTTAAATTGTGGGAGCTTTTCTGTTCTCTTCTGTGTTTTGTTAAACTGTCTCCTTTATCTGATACTCTAATTTTCCAAGAAATAATTGTGTCTTTGCTTTCTTCAGCTCCCTTCTCAATAGCTCCCCCAGTAACACTGATTCCTAGTTTTAACCTCAAAAGCTCTCCTCGATTCCTCTTTACAGACTTTCATTTTGGTCACTGTAAAGAATTGCAAATAAAAAGTAACAACTTTGGTTCAGACATCTACTTGGCCTTCTAAATTTTCTAGAATAAAGGAGCAGTTTCCCTCTCAGGTTAGCAATAGCCCACATCTTGTCATTTCCCTCTAAATTCTTCAACCTCCTTTGATCAACAATAAGAGGATATTTGGCTTCATAAGATAAAGCATATAACAGAGAACATAATTTACCTTTGTGTAATATCTTTGGTAATTTTAGGAAAAAAAAAAAGGTACAAAGAAGAATATAAATTAAGCTCTGAAAGGCTTTTCGAAATAATAAAAAAAAGCTACAGTCCTACATAAATAAATGAGTGACGGAGAAGTGGTTGCAGAATGAAAATGTTTAGGTGTTTGGTGACTGAGGTTTACTGACCTATCGCAACAGATTTTGTATGTCGTGTTTGCTTTGCAGAGCTTTGCCAGTTTTGCCTAACAAGCCCCGGCGCCAATTCTCTCCCAGCTCTCCCGACTCCTCCAGCGAGGTTTCCATACTGGCTGGTGTAATATTGCATAACAATCCTAACTGCAGTACTGGATTTGCACAGCTGAAAATTAACACTTTAGCATTAGTGGGGCCCCGTCCTTATTAACTCCCGTAACAAGTTCAATCTGAAATCTAATTTGTATTCAAACAGATTAACGCCACCAAGCAATCCTGAACTGATGTTCAACCGTGAAACATCACCACGAATGGTAACAATTTAAGGAAGTCATCTTTCCAACCACTATTTGCAAATGCAAATGTAAAAAAATAATAGGAAAAAAAAAAAATAAAGTTGTAATAATAAATGTTTAGGTGCCCATCTCGGTAATCTTAGATATTCCAGAATGATTTGTTGACCCATTAGATCTCGTGTTAAACAACCGAGAACCTGCCACTGTACTATTCATTCTCTACTAAAAGTGAACTCTGTTGGTGCTGCATATGTTTCTTTGTGCTGTTCAATTTTGTGGCATTTGCTAATATTCACCGTTGCTGCCAAAAAAAAAAAAAAAAACCAAAAAAATCAAAAAACCCAAACAAAACAAGAATATATTAAAAATACTGCTTTGTGGAATGAATCTGTGTTGCTTCCTACAGTGTTTCTATGTTCATCTGTCATTCATTCTCATTCTTGCAGTACTTCGTTCCTCTCTCTCCGTTGGACAACCCTTCCACATGTATCGTGCAGCATTTGGGACCTCTTCAAAAAACAACAACAACGAAAAAGGAGACACCGAAATGGAATGTTTTCCATAGCTAAAGAAAACATGGTGGCATCTGAAGGAAACTGGAATGAATGACAGAAAAAACTACAAACAATTCAATGACATTCAGCTTCGTATAATAAAAACACCTATTAACATTCATCACAAAGTACAGAAAACGTTGAAGCCTCTGAGAGGCCCTGGGCCCAGATGAGGCCTGAGGTCAGAACTTAAAATGGTAGAGGAGAAGTGGGGCGAGGGAATAAAAGCAATACATTAAAAAGTTTGGGATAATTTTTTCTTTGAACCCCACCCCGATATACACGCTCACACGCACACACACATACCCACACACGTGCACACACAGGCCTTCCCCATCCCAAATGGAAGCAAAAAAAAAAGAAAAGAAAAAAAAAAAGGTAACCAACCAACGAAACAAAAAAAAAAAATAAAATGGAGTAAAGGCAGTGATAATCAACATGCAGTACTGTGCAAATATGTTGTCCATTGGAATCCTTAAAATCTGGGCAAAGACTTGATCTGCAGTTCAGGTGTACATGCTCAGTTTGATGTCCTCAAGTGTCCAAAATTGGCAGGACCTGCAGTCCACAGCTGGCTGCTAAATGCAAGTGAATCAGTTTAGCAAATTTACAACACTGATGTTGACTGTAAGAGAGGAAAATCCCAAGTACCAAACAAGTCCATCCAATGCACAGAGTACAAATTCCTTTTTTCAACAAAAAGTAGAAAAATCAAAAATACTCCCAAATGGGATACTTGATGGCACTAAGAGTTAACATATTTCATAGTTGTCAAAGTGGACTGAGAATCCTCCAGACTGTACAATAATGGAGAGATTTCACAGCTAAGTTTGACGTGTTCTTCCAATCTTCATTCTCAGGATAACGATGTCAGACATACTCATTCTATGTCCTCATTTACAGGTTCATCTTCATAATCTCTGTCGTGATCAAAATCTGGACTGTGGTTGGCTGTTGTCACTAAGGATAGTGGGCCTTCATTTTCATCTGGGTCCAATGGTTCTTCTTTGACATGCACGGGGTGCCTGGGAAAACAAAACAACAGACAATCAGCAAGCTGCTCATGAAAAGATGGTTTTGACAGCTCAGGTTGTCTCGGGAGAAAGGTGAGGTGGTTTGAGGGGTTCAGACCTGGAGGGCCAGGTCTGAGAGCTCCAGGTCACCAGGGAGAAGACCCCCAAATGTCTGTACTGGCCCCAGCTGCCAAGCCAAGCGCTATCTCCCAGGTAACAATCAACAGAACAAGAGTAAACAGCCTCAAGTTGCCCCACAGGAGGTTTAGGTTGGATACTAGGAAAAATTTCTTCACTGAAAGAGTGACCAAACACTGAAAGAGGCTGCCCAGGGGAGTGATGCAGTCACTGCACCCAGAAACCTTCAGAAAACACGTGGATGTGGCACTTAAAACCTGGTTTAGTGGTGGGCTTGGCAGTGCTGGATTCAATGATCCTCAAGGGCTTTTCCAAGCTTAATGATTCTAAGATTCCATGAAGGCTGTGCGAGGCAGGCAGCACTCAGCCTCCCCGGGAAAACACTCTGGGAGGAGCACCTCGATAGGGTTTCTATCTTGGGATAGAGAGAAAATGCTCTCAGCTGACACATTAAGTTAATATGATCTTTGGATAAATAAGTGGAATATGCATCCGAAGGGGAAGGCAGCGGCCTGCCAAGGCCTCCGCGCGGCGCGGGCCGGGCTAATCATCCTCGCTGTGTGTGCAGCGTCTCTCGTTAACATGCAGAACCTGTGAGACAACTCTCCAGAGGACGACCCCAAGTGAGGTTCTATCATTAATCAACTTCAAGCAAACACAGCGAAGAGACACCATGATACATGCTTTAAACTCCAAATTAATGCATATTTTTACAAACTGTCAATAAGGGAAGAAAAGCCCTGCCAGGAAACACAAACAGAGAGGAAAAGGCTCGCTCAACACAACAATATGATAAGAAAGCACAGTCCTAACGAGAATAATAACACTGTCAACTGTAAACAAGGCAGAACATGATCCTCAGCTCATGGTGGGCACAAGGATGTACTAAAGAGATGAGATCTGCCAAATTTCTCATTACAGCAAAGCACATGAATAACCCGCAGGGGAACGGGGCTTGGTCATTCAAAATGGGTATGATAACAATTGAAAAAATGTTGTTCGTAAATCATATTTACAACAAATCCTATACAAATACAAATTACCTTTTTTTACCTCTTTTTTTTTTTTTTTTTTTTGTTCAGCAGCTTTTGAAATGTAAAGTAGCCATGTGAGTCAATAGTGTCTTGTTGGTGGGACTTTATAGGAAAGTAGGATTTTATTGACATTACCAAGTATTAATAATGCGACACAGTGATGGAGACCCTGTTTGCTTCCTAAATAATTGATGTTGTAGGCAATCCCTTAAAATAAAGTGTTAATGAGTTCAAGTCCCACTCTGTCTCTCATTGAGTTGATATCCATCGCCAAGACTCCTGTTTTTTTTCTCTGCGCAGGCTGATTTAACCCTTTCACAAATGCAACATGAACACACAGCCTGAAGCACACACCTTCACTGTAAGAACTTTTCCTCTGCTTGCACAGCTTTGCTTTAAAATGAATGATTTAAAATACCTGCATTGTATTTTATGCTTTGTGTGGATAGGAATGACAGCACTGTTTGTACTCCACTGCATGGACAGACAGCAAGGATAAATCACTGGGCAGGGAAAATGTACTCAGCATCCACAGACAGACCAAATCCAGCCTTGCTTACTTCAAGTGAGCCAGTTGTACCCCTGTACCCTATTTCTTTATTTAGGCTTGAGCCTGGATCAGTTTAGGAAGCATCCAGCTTGCTGACTACAGACAATTCTAATGTGAGCTGCGAATGCCTTTCAAGTCCCTGCTTGTTTCAACTTTTTGAGTTGTAAAGTGCTGGATCAATACTTAAGTATTAACTGCACCTTCCAACTCATCCAAAGAAACGCTGGGGAGAAGTGATGCAGTATCCATGTACACACACACCTTCTCCCTTCGAATCCATTAATATATATCCTATCAACACATCTCTGGGAGTGAAGAGGTTCCTCAGCATGTCACGTAGTTTTTGAAAAAATTACACACTGAGAGCACAGCTCATACAGTTTTAACCTAACTAGTGAAAAGGGAGGGGTAAAGAAAAGAACTGGAAGAAGACAATTCAAGGGTCAGAGGTTAAGAATTGGCATAAACGTGTAAAAGTCTTGCAAGCAGATTTTCACGTTGGAGGTGTGCATGCGCTACCTGTCCCAGCAGTTCATGGCCTCAGTGAGTATTAAACTATGCTGAATACCTGCAACTAAAAAAACTTAAGTATTATGAATAGGCTGTGGGGCCCCTCACTTGGGAGAAAACATGAAATGAAAAACAGAAGAAAAAGGGGGAAAGAGCGGCTGCACTGAGAGCCCAATAAAGCCTGTGCTACTCGGCCTTTATGGCAGTGATCTTTTTTACTGCTCTTTTAATGTCAAAGTCTTGCTTTTTTGCTTTCTGGTTTTGATGCTGCTGCTGCTGGGCTTATTTATTTTTTTTGAAGTATTATTTCTGAAAACACAGAAGGGAAATTTTCAAAGGGGAGAGAAGAGCAGATGTCACGTGCAGCGGAGAGGCCTTGGGACGTGGACTGGAGTTTCTCCAAAGTCTGCCCAGTGTCCCAGTGCATGGCCACACCACCTCAGGTGCCAGCAGGTTTAACAGGGGCTCACTGTGCTCACAATCACTCAAAGTGCTGTGTTTCAAAGACCCCCAAACCTTTCCAAAGCAAACTCTGCCCGTCTTCTGGTTTTCTTATGAAACCAGGTGAAACAAGGTGGTTTTAACTGAGGTTCTCTTTGAGGTTTGGTGTGACTCCCAGAGGTCAAAAAACAAAACTTGAGGTGTGAGAAGCAACCAAGTTATGAAAAGCTCTGCTCGACCCTGGGTGAGACAAAGCCAGAGAGGGCCACAAAGCCACAGGGTGCAGTCACACCAGCCTCTCCCAGCACCTCCTGTGCTGCACAAACATCAGAGAGTGAGCTTCAGAAAATCTCCATCCCCTAAATGAGGAGGTTATCTGGGTAATACAACCCCCAGGGATAGAGCTGCAAGGGGGGAAAACAATGCCAAAAAATTCCAACTCCTGGTGTATTCTGTCAGCTGTAACCACAAAATGGCATGTGAGGAGGAAACCTTCTCAAATCTGTGATTTTTCTCAAACATTTCTGAGCGACTGCAATAAATAAGCTCAAATAATCTTCAAGGCAAAGGGAGACTTTCATATCCTCTCAAGTTAAGTCTGAATTTCTATTTACCACCTCACCAAATCCTCAAAATGGGGAAGGAAAACTTCCTTTAGAGACTGAAGAATCCAGTCTGCTGAATTACAGAAAAGGTAAATGCTGGGTTAAGCAAAAAGAAAAAGAAAGGGGGGGAGGAAAGAAGGCAAAGAAAAGAAAGGGTTTCCCATTTCTGTTTTTACAGCAGCAGAAATTCAGAACATTCCTTTTAAGTAGATGCCTGGGACTCCAGAAGGGGTTAACAATAAATAACCTTGCTGAACACAGATTCCCCTTCTTTTCACAACTGAGTAATTCTTTTGTTTGTCCACTCTGGGAACAGAGGAGTTTTTAATAAAGCTGACTGTTGTTTAAAGCCACTGAGTTCTGGTGGTGCACACAGCATGGAGTAGTTTGCTTTGTGGCTACCTTTGGAGCATATCAGGATGAAAGTGTTATGTCCCCAAGCTGTAATTATGCGACTACTTTCTAGTATTTCAAAAGGAGGGAGAGAGAAGGGAAAAAAAACCCACCCTAGCTGTGGTTCAATGTGTCATAAAAAGGAAACGAATGAGCGGTAATAAGACTTCAGCTAAAGTGTTAGACTTCTTAGCTGTCATGTTAACAAGGTCCTTTAAACCTTACAATAAAGTTTAAAACTTGGTTTCTTCCAATACACTGAAATTGTTTAAAAAATAATTTGCATTATGACAAGGAAATCTGTTCTGAGAAAAAAAAATGAACATGTTGTTAACAAAGCAGGAGCATGGAAAATAAAAAGGTTTCACAGCGTCTGTGAAGTTGCTGTTGACTCATGATTTTATTTAGTAAACAGGGTAAACCCTATGACGTGTGAATGGTGTTCTGCCTTTAGATCCCTTCCAACTACTTAGAAACACATTATAGTGGGGAAGCTCTGAGGCTGGTATTGGAATATCACCCAGCCACATTTTACTTAAGCAAAAAGAAATGTTCAGCAGAGAACACATATATTATCAATTCTGAGAAAATGAAAACACTCAGGAAACAATCATTTCCATATTACAACAGAAAATTGGATTTTCTGGTGAATAATGAAAATGAGGCATCACTCCCCCCAACCTCCTCTCTTCCACTATTTGTTCTGTGCCCCTCACCTTGGTATCAATGTGCTAAGAGATGATTATTAAGTGCAACAAAGGCCACAGCTATGCACAGTTCTGGAAGATGTCCTAGCCTGTTTCAACTTGGTTATTTTTCCTTCCTCTCAGTTTATTCAAAGACAAGGAAACCTTAGGTGAAATGAGAAGTGCATGAACTACACTAGCCTTGAACTTGCAAAAAAATAATTACTTGGATTAACGCAACATCATAAACGTTCATCCTTGTCTGTTAGGCCAGGAGAAACCCTTGGGAGAAGTCTTGTTTCTTGAGAAAAGTCATGTCCCTCCACTCCTCCCTCATGCCAGCCCTGCCTGGTCACAGGCAGAGGATAACAAATTGTGACTAAAACTGCCTGGAGATGAATCCGTCTGCGAGAGACGGAAAGTGTGTCATGCAACGTTACTTTGGGAGAGATAATTAATACTGCACAAACAATCACTGGAAAAGCTAAACACATTATTTGAATGTTTTGAAGTAAATGGTAAAAGACAATGTTTAAATTAATTATTAATTAAAAATGAATGTTGCCATCTTTAAAGATTTTTTTTTCAAAGCACTTTGTGCACTGATTTAAAACACAGCAATATCAAAGTATCCAGAGCCTCAGATTCCTTCGTGCCCCCTCCCCTCTGACAACACATTATGCAGGTGGGAAACTTTTTTGCCATTAAATGCTAATTAGTTTCACAACTAATTACTACCGTGGTATTAGGTTAATGTTTTTTCTACTTTTTGATTTAGACTTACTTTTGCAAATCCCTTATTCAAATTACTTTGAAGTGGAAGACTGCAAATTAGTTCTCTTTTTTAATGTGTAACGTGAGCCCTGGCAAGCCAGCCAGTAATTTTACAGGCTGTTTTAAGGAGCAGGGGGAAGACGGGCAGCACGGTCACTCACAGGTACCCAACTGCTCCGCCGAGCTTTCGGGAACGACAGGACTTGTAAACTCCGGCTTCCTCACCAGCCGCCAATTACCCGGCGTGTGATGTGAGGGGAGGGGGGAGTTTACAGCTTTGCAAACTCACTCCTGTCACCCCATAAATACCGCACACACCCATCGGGGCATCACACCCTTCCTGCCTTACCCCTTCCTGCGCCCGCCCGCTGCCCGGGTGCCGCTCACGTGGAGCGGGGCCGGCGAGCCCCCGTCACTTCATGTGGTTATAGACGCGCTCATTACGCTGCCGTCTGTTGCTATAATGCCCCTATTAATTCTCCTTTTGATATTTTAAGAGCAATCTATAAATCACACAGACCTTCATGCTAGTGCTTAGCAAGACTGTTTTGTGTTGAGTGGTTTTTGTTTTGTTTTTTTTTGGACCCGCCAAACGAGCCCATTTCCCAGCTCTGCCCCACGGGCCGTGCTCATCGCGTAAACCAAAGGGGAGAGAAATCACAGGTTTTCTCCAAGAACTATCACTGCCTATGAGATTTTGCAAGGTTGAAAGAAGAGGACTGCAAAAGACAATTTTATACTGAACAATTTTACAAAAAATTGAAAAAAAAAATCAAAACGGAATGATTTTATAGCCCTGTGTCCTTCTTGGACTGGATTGTGCTGCCCAGTTTTATGCAGAAACTGGTAAACGGCTCTTTCATGTTCTAACCACCCTACACACATGCCCAGATGGGGTAGATGTCTGCTCTTGCTGCTCCATCCATGAAGCTCAAGGAAGGAGCCAGGAGTCCCCAGAGTCACCCTTGAGCAGATGGTAGGACAAGAGCTAGAGCCAGCACGCGCCTCTGCTGTACTTACATCGCTTGCATAGGGGAACGTCCTGGACTGCTGTCACTCCCGTTACTGTTCGTATGCTCCATTGCACCATTGAGCTCTTCCCTCATCGCACTGGCTAAATTGCCCAGAGTGGGATTTCCCATGGAAGCAGTAGTGTATAGAGGTATACTGTTCTCAGCCATTGAAGCCTGCCAAGGACATAAACAAATCCGTGAAGAGCCATGAGTAACATTTTTATACATTGCACAACACACTCACCCGTTCCAAAACATTCTCTGCATTTACATTATTTGCAATTACAGGTTCTTTTAAATATTGTACTTTCTGATAGGTATTACCCCGGTTCCATCAAGGGAAATTTAACATCATTTAGATCTGGGTTTAAGGATTCATAGCTGTATTGGCTTGTAAGAGGATGGAGTCTTTCATTCCCTATTTGGAATTACATACCCTGGAAAAAGAAAATGTCCTTTCCCTACTTTTGCTTCATGAAATTATGTTTGGGGCTTTGGGGTATTTTTTGTGGCTTAGGTTTGGGCTTTGTTTCTAATGAAATGGGGAAAAAAAATGGAACAGGCTCAGCTGGTAACTCCTTCCCACTGGAGTGAGCGGGCACCAAGCAGGAGTGTGGCATCACCGAGTCTGGTTTTCCTTGGGACATGTGTGAGGCTGCCATCAGCACTAACCGGATCAGAGCTGCACCAATATACCTGAGAGCTGAACCACTCTATGTGGAATTTTTTTAAACCTCAGCAATTCAATTCTTACCTTAGCTGTTACAGGTCTGACTATTTTATTTTGATTTTTCCCTTTTTTCTAAGGAAACACCGTGCAGCGGCACACTGGAGTTAACTTTTTAAATGGAAATCTTTGTAGGAAGAGAATGAACTGTTAAATATTTTCCTTCTGATTCCCACCGTTCTGCCTGCTAATATTTACTGTGTGTCAGCATTAGCTCATGTTGACAGCACAGTCCCGGCCCGGCGCAGCAGCGGTGGGAATGCAGAAACCCCGAGCCCCGGAGGAGCCCAGTGTTTGGTGGGGATGGGAGGCACTGGAACGGGAGGGAGGCACAGGGATGGGAGGCACAGCTTTCTGAGGCAGTAGTGCCCAGGGACTGGAAGGACATTTAACCATTTCGTCCATCCCAGCCGGATCTGGCTGACATCATCTGCGGCTCTCCGAGCCGTGTCAGCGCCGGGCAGCCACAGACGCTGGCTCGGCAGCACTTGACCTGCTCTGGGGAGAGGTCAGCTGGCTGCAGTGGCCCAGCAAAAAAATCCATCAGGCTGGGGCTGCATGATGCAAACCTGGCCTGTGGGAGGGGAATCCATGCAAACATACTCCTCACCAAACACTCTTGCCTGCTCCTATTCGTGGGACAAAACTCAATTGCTGCCAAGCTGGCAGTTCTTCCCAGGCAAGAGACAGGGTGGGGGGAGAGGGGATGGGAAGGGAGGGCAGGACCAGCCTTCACTGCAGCACCTCCAGGAGCACAGCCCCTTTTATTCTTCCTTATGTTGACCTCTCCACGTGCAGCCCTATGTGTCGCACGTGATTACAAAAGCTATTCTAACGGGGAGGATTATTTTTATCTTCTTGATTCAACAACCGGCAAACTCATTGTGATTAGGGGATGCAAAGAATGGTTCACATTTCCTGCACTTGGCAAAATAATGACTCAAGTTCTTCACCCACAGTGATAACTTGTAATTGCAGTAAAGCAATTTACAGGGGGAGAGGTGGGACACAAGGAGTATCTGCTAGGAAGACAGTAATAGGGGAGGGGGTGTTTTGGGAGCCCCTGTTGACCCACTGGCAAGAGAGAGAACTGGTGAGAGCTGGAGTCCCCGTACCTTCCACAGACAGAGTGGGGAGAGAGCTGCTTCTTCTCCCTGGCCACGAGGGAAAACAGATAGAGGAGATGTCAGCAGGGTCTGGGTGAAGGAGAGGGGAGGCTCTGCCACCCCACAGGAAAAGAAACCACAGCCTGCCATGCTGGCAGCACACAGCCCGCTGTGCAGACCCCACAGATCACGGGGATGTGCAAGGAGCAGGCCTTCTCAGAGCCCACAAAAGCTGGGGGGAACATTGCTCATTCATTATTAATTAGACTGACTGTAGGCCCTGGCAGGTAAGGCAGCCTTGTGTCCTTGAGGAATTTGCTGCCCAAGTGAGGTCCCAACTGCCCACATGGCAGTGGTCACTGGCACAATTTTCCCAGACTCTCTACAGCCCCAGAGAACCCACTGGGACTTTGCCTCCAAAATCTAATGGCAGGGAGAGAAGTGTGGAATCTGCTGGTGTGTTTTCACCCTAAAAGAGGACCAGCCCCAGTGCAGAGGTTATTATTCATCCCCATTTATTGGAGGGGTGACAGTGGCAGCACATCTGGCCCAGGCTCCTCTCTCCATCAGCTCAGCTATGGGGGGGCACAAGGACGTGGCTCTCCCAGGAAAAGTGGGGATGGAAACAGTTTGGAGGTTATCACGGAAGACAAGAATGGATGGAGATGACGACAACGACACGTGTTTCAGAAATAAAACACGAACAGTTCCATATGATAAGCATATTAATTGAAATTAGTCACATAGTTAACAATGTGAAGAAATGCAGGATCATTTCATTTTTGCCTTTCAGCCTCATGAATGTAAAATGTGCTTGTAATCTTAATACTATTCAGGAGACAAAGCAGTCTTTAAAAATCACACTTCACAAGACTCAAGGGAGAATAAGTTACTAATGAATGGTATTTACAGTTGCTTCATTTAAACATGCTTTCCTGGGCTTTGCAGGAGTTACTGCATAAACTCAAAAAATTAGAAGAAAGGCAAAACAACATTTTTCTCCTAATGATTTGTTTCTTGGTTCTGAAAAGAGAATTCTACTAAACCTTCCACAGAACTTGACTGCCCAAGCAAATACCCATGGCCATCAGTGAACTTCTTGAGGAGTGACCCCCAAGAACCACCTGGGGTGCAACCGTGCACGGTGTTGCCTCCTGGATTAATTCACAGTATATAAACCAGGTTTGAACCCCCACACAAACACACAGACCCCACTACACATCAGGACATGGTAATGCATTTGTATCGTAGGTTTATACAGATAACACTGACTTTACTTGGGTTTTTTGAGATCGACTCAGGAATTTACTGAAAGGGGAAAAAGGCACAGGAAAAAGGGCACAGGAAAAAGGGCTGGAGACATGCACATTTTTAGGCTGCAAGTTATTAATTCTGCACCCACACTTTGTGTATTTCTGCATCGTGAAAAAACAGAATTTTTGTCTTACGATTACAGTTTAAACCAATAAAAATTATCTTTTATTTTCTATAGGAATTGCACCGTTTATTTTTTACCAACAATAGGAAGATATGCAAAAATAGCCCTTAAAAGAAAAGGGAGAAAAATGATCTGCTTTCTCTTTAAAGCCATGAACAATAGAAGGTCACGTGCCGCAGTATCCTATCATTCAGCACATTAATAGCTGTGCTAGAGTAATTACACTTGTGGTATTTTTGCCTCAAGTGAAATTCTGAAATAAGAGGATGGAAATTATGATACTGCTGATAAATATTAATAAGTGAACTTTTAATTTTTTTGCCACAATATTCAAAATGCTAAGCATCTAGCTAATGCTGAAGCAGCCTGATATGTGTTTGCCTCCAGGGACTATGATGCTTTATGCACTTAAGAAAAAAGTTTAACGGAATTAAAATTTAATATCTAATTAGAGCAAGGCTAATATATTTTGAAATGAGTGGGAAAGACACACGCCTCTGTTGCATATTTGCTACAGTCATTAATCTTACCTGTAAAGCAGCATTGAGAGGTGTGCAGTAGGTGTGGCTGGTCTGTATGTTTTTAATAAGAGAAGGGTTACTGCATAAGAAAAACATAAAAAGGAGAGTTAAATGCAACCAACTTCTGTGTTAGCGTTTCAAGCACGTAATGCTTCCTCCCCCACCAGAAAACTAGAGCTGAGACTGGTTTTCCACACGAGTTCTCTTTCGTTTCTCTTTTTGTTTTTTTTAATTTGAAGAAAATATCTGAGTTTTCGGCTATGGTTATCATATTTGCCTTTACTAAATAAGGAACATCATTATCTCTTGACGTTACCTCGCCATGTGTTCTACTACCCTGCGTTAGTGGCACATCTTGGCATCTCTGCTCATTTTAGCTGTGTTCGGGAGAAATTTTCCAATTTTCGTCGTGTCTGGGAGCCCGTTACCATGTGAAGGTCCATCGTGAGGAGGCAGTGATCAAAAGCATCACGGGACATTTTAAACTCTGCTTCATCCAAATGACTCTCCAGGTCGCTGGCAGCGCAGTTTCTCCCAGTGGAGGGGAGGGGGTCTCTCCCAATGGAGGGGGGTGCCACGATGAGAGAGGATTTATTTGATCCATGTTATTTCCTGCCATGCCAGTGGCCACGGTGAGGGGCTGCCCACACCATCGCCTCAAGCAGCCTCATGGAGACTCAAGGGCAGGTGGCCCACAGAAACCACCACGCTGCCCTGAAGGCCATTTTCAGTAAGAAATATTCTGGTGTGCTATACTGGACCCTTATTTTTGTCAACTTCACATAAGGGGTCAGATTTGAGGAAAAGGAATGGGCTCTCTCTTTAGGAGGCATCCCAGTATCACTGGTTCTATCAGGAGATTAAAAAAAAAAAAAAAAAAGAAAAAAATGAAAAAGAAACTAGGTAAAAAAATGCCCATGAAAAGTATCTCCCAAAAGTTTTATCACTCATTGGGCATGTTTTTATTTTAATTTCATTCACATGGGAATAAATTATGGTGAGCAGAATCTTAACTTAATTCCTTGCACAGGGACCAGCAAGGATCAGTTGTCCAGGAGAAATGGCCTTCAAGTAAAAGTCAAAGCAAATTCCTCTGGGAAGCCCAGGAATATTGGTGCAAGGTTGTTGTAGGCACATGATGGCCTGTTGGTAATCTTTACAGCTGGTCTCACTGCATTTTCAAACTCTTTAAAGTGAATTCAGCATTCCTGTCTTGCAAGTACCTTACTTTTTTTGATTATGAGTTGCAAAACAAAGCATACAATTGAAAGCAAAGGAAAATATCACAATTCAAACTTATCTGAAACCTTTCCTGGCATATATCTGTCTTCCTGACACGTCTACAGCAGTATATCTGTGCTAGCGTGGATAATTATCTTAGTCTACATTGCTCTATAAATAAATGTTTTAACAAACATGTCAGAGTAGAGTTTTTACTACAGGCATTTGGATTATCAGAGTAGGACACACAAAATACACATAACAACCAAAAATTTAGTTTCTTTAGCAGCAAAGGTGATGACACTATTTTGTGAAATGCAAGTCTACATGAGATGGGTAAATCATGCAAAGCAAAGCAACAGCAGAAAAAAAAAATTAAAGCAAGTAAAAGCTCTTACTGTGCAACAAGCTCGCCAAAGTTTTCATCAGGGCAGTATTTTCGAGGACGGCCTCGTTGAATATGACGGCCACGTTTAAACTCTTCATCATCAACAGTCCAAAAGGACCCAAACTCATCCTCTACTCTGATAAAGCACTTATGCAGTGAGAGGTTGGTGCGAATGGCACCCTGGGACAAGAGCAGCAGCAAAGGAGATGAAGTGGAAACAAAGGGACACGGGATCGGGGACAGAACAGACATCAAATACAGGGAAAAGGAAAAAGAAAATAAAATGCAATAAGCATAAGCAAATGGTTTGTGAGGGTTAATATGCATTGCCACCTAAAAGCTACTAGCATGTGATGCAACAAACACCAAGCAAGCAGGGTCAGGGTACTGGTGGGCATACAAACAGTAGTGATGAGATGTTTGTCTTGGTTTCCCTTAACTGAGACAATGCGAAACCACCTGTGGTTGGTCTAACACCAGCTAGCAGCCAAAAGCCTCTACGTTAAACTGTAAGCATGATCCGAGCTAGGCTAAGAAGTTCAAACATGGTGGACATACCCACTGATCTTTTGTGGCCTTCGTTTTTGGAACTCTAGTTCATCCACTGTCCATACTGCCCCTTTAACGTTTTCTACTCGCACAAAACACTTGTGAAGACTAAGATTATGACGCACTGCATTCTGCAGCAAGTATAAAAGAGAAAACATTCAAAAACCTTCTATGAGAAAATGCTCATCATTGTCCAAGAACAGCAGCAGCACAGTCAGCTTGACAGTTCTCATTTTGCAATGTTAAGCCCCTTCCCCTCCCCGCACCCGCTCGCTTTTCCCGGCTCTTTACATCTTATTTTGCAAAGACAAAATAAATATGAAAGCTTAAACCCAAGATTAAAAATTCACGTTACTCTTATCAATTATCCCCAGAGTGACTGAGAACAGCCACAATTTTAAGCATGCATGTTGTAGAATATAGCACATTTCATACAGAACACAAGAGGAACATTGCTTAGACTTATTCAAAACAAATATATACACTCTGCAAAGAGAAATTTCTTCCCTCCTGGAAAAGAAAGCAGTTAGAAAGAACAGAAAAGATTTTATGTAAGTACAGTCGACTGGATTTAGCTGTGAGGCACAGGAGCTGGTGTTGCTGTGGTTTCCCACAGCTGGGCTAATGTGATTCAGGTGCTGGACCTCCCTCCACACCCAGAGCACGGGCTGGGGGCTCGGCAGCACCCCACCGGCCAGCCGGCACCAACTCCTGCCTCCACGGCTTGCTCTTATATGGAAGTTGGCTCCTATTTCTGGCAGACTACTGAAGTGACTGATCTGAGCCTCTGCCAAGTGAAAACATGAGGAGGGCTCTCTGAAACAAAGTGCTAATATCTCCACAGCTCATCACCCAGAGGGACCCGTGCTCATGGCATCCGATGGCCGAATGTCCACCCTGTGGCTCCGTGCTGGGAAGGACGGGCACAGCCAACCCCTCCAACGTGCTGAGACACAGTGAGACACCTCACTAAGGCATGGCAAGCTCTTGGCTTTTCTGTCCCTGCTCCAGGGTGCCAAGAGTTTTGTTACTCCTCAAATGTGGTGCTATGCTTTGTCCCCATTTCAGGGGTTTCCTGAGCAAATATCCTGCAACAACAGTTGGACCCGATGGTCTTAAAGGCTTTTTTCCAACCTAAAAGACTCCATGATTCTACAAAGCCATTGTTCATGGGATTCATAGGAATTTGTACATGGAGCTTGTTCCCAGCACTGCTGAAAGGGGCTTGGGAAACAGGAAAAACAGAAGAAGCCATTTGCTGAAAATCTGCAGGCGAATAAACTCCATCCTCACTGGCACCATTGATTCAGTCAATCTGGTTGACTCGTTAGCAGGCACAAAGCCAGACAAACACATGGCCTGGGTCTAGGCAACCAGGAGATGACAATTTTTTTTCCTTCCGACATCATCCTCCTCTTTTTTTTTCATGAATATGGGGTCTGGATGGTGAAAAGGAGAGCTCTGGTAGTGAATGTCTAAATCAAATGCAAACAAAGGGCATTTGTCATGTAAATCAGGAGGCGGTGGTGTGTGTGCTGGGAGGGGAAGGCAAAGAGTCTTCTGCTCCAATTCCCTGCCATGCCTAGTGCAGTCCCCACACTCCCACCCCAGTAGGAGTGGAAGATTTGGGGTTTGAACTGCCTTTGCTCAGTAGATGCTTGAGTGCAAACACATCTCTGGCTGTAGGTGCCTGATGCAGGCACTTCAGCTTTTCCACACTGATCTGCTTCTGTACTGGTGAAACTAGAAACCCCAGATATGCTTTTCCTCTCAGCAAGGAAGAAATCTAGCAGAAAGTCAACCTGTCCATCAGGCCTGCTTCCTTCTGCCCCTTATTTTCTTCTTTCTGCTCTTATGTTTTTAATGTTTTTTTTTTTCCCTTCCCACCTCTTCCAGATTTCAGTACTGTTGACATTTTTGGCAAAATCCCTGATTTTGAGGTGGAGGAAAAACACGTAAACGCCCCACACCTTACGAGCTGAAATCAGCCAGCTCAGCAACTGCTGGTGGGTGCCGCACTAGTGCAACCCGACACAGGGCTGCTGGCCCACATCTGGGTAACTCAGGCAGTTTCCTGTGAAAATGGGAACACTGTCAAGTCTGGAGCAAAATGTAAGAATAATAACACTATTTCCCCCAGTGAAAGCTGATCTTGTGGTTCATAGAGCAGTTGATCACACGCACATGGCAAAGCCCAGCGAAGGGAGTCCTCAGAGTTTGTAAATAGTCTCTAAAGACAGGGCTGAGCAGGAATATTTGTGTTTTTCTTTAAATAAATTTAATGCTGGAGAAATACTTTACAGACTGCTCTTGTTCTCTTGAAGTCCATTTGCAACTGATGGTTAAGGCTGTGGGACAGGGCTCTTGCTGGATACTTTGAAATGGAGAAGTTGAGCATTTACAAGACATCCATGAAGTGTTGCCCTCATTTTCTATTTTCCATGTGATCACTTATTTAAGGAGTTCATGCCAGAAAAAAAAATTGTTGTGTTTCCCCTGCCTCTGGATACTTGCTATCTAACAGTTTCATGTGAACAATACCCCAACGTGTCAGAGCCACACCTGCAGCCTGTGCCTCTTGGCTGTGACTCAGTGCCAGCAAATTACTCCAAAAAATAAAAGCAAACAGACATTGCCTCTGACCTGTCAGAACCAGTTCACAGTACTCCCCCAGCAATCAGCTTAACAGAAAAATTAGGAGCTATTATTGTAAGATTATATATTTACCTTGTTAAAAATATTTGTATGCAAGCCACTTTTGCAGAAAAATTACCCTGAACATGCTTCAATGTAGTAAATGAAAGGGTTTGTTATTTTAATAACTGCTCAGGCTCTGCCATGCTGCATTTTGGGAAAGAGGTTCATTTTTTAAAGGTCTTTATTCTTGCACTTTTCTGTGTTTTTGAAATAGGGCTCAGGGAAGCTTGTCCACACCAAACCCTGACCCTAAACTTGGGGAACGGTGACCGAAATGCCCCCTAAGCATTAGCTGAAGGTGAGCACAAATCAGCACATATATATTCAAATTACTCTGATTCTGCAATTAGCCCCTTGTGCTCGTTCTGCGCCCCGTGGGCTTCCCGTCATGCCAATCCAGAGCTGCATTTTCATCCCTGCTGTTCCTGGGGGCTGGCAGAAATCTGAGCAGTCTCCAGCACAAAAACCTGCTCTACTCCAACCAGTTGTCTATTTTGCTGGTGCTGGTGGATGTGGGGGTGAAGTTTTTCTCTCCCATTACAAGAAGCAGGACCTGGACACCTGCAGAAGGTCAAGGTGTCCAAGGAGGGGTCTGCAAATGGCACCTGCCTTCCTGGGACACACAGTGCCCTTCTACAAGCCTGAGAATCTGTAGCTCAGCCTCTCTGCAGCTCTTCTGTATCTCCACTGGCTTCTGGGACTGGGTTTTTTGGGATGCTAAAAGCTAATTCCCAAAACTAGGCTCACAGGAGATACAGCCAGGACTGCCTGCTGCCTTCTTCCACTCCTTCCTCCACTTCCCTTTGCTGCTCGAACTAAATAGGATTTTTACTTTAGCACCCACACCTGCAGCTGCTGAAAAGCCCTACTGGAACCACTCCAGCAGCAAAAGACAGGCAGGTCTAAAAGGATCTTAAATCAGGGAAAGTTAATTTCCTTTCTGGATAGTAAGGAAGCTGCGAAGTTGAACACTGCTCATGTTTTCCAACTGCAGGGAAGAATCAAAGCAGCAATCACAGAAAGTTTTCCTGAACTTAAGAGCCTGTAGACCAGGGTTGAAAATGTACAAAATTGTGCTGGGATCTGAATGAAACGAAAACCACGCCACTAAAAACCAAGCTAACTTCCAAGGACCATTTTTAGCTCCATCCGCTGAAGGAATTAATCTTAAATGCAGGCTGGGACAGGAATAAAAGAAAGAGCTGATGGAACAGCATGTACAGGACCTATTCATACTACCTGGTCATTTGAAGCTGTTTGACAACAACAGAGCAGTCTGGATTAAGGGAGATTCCAAGCACCAGGGTACAGTTTTTACAGCAACACAACATTGTGCTGTTTGAATCATTCATTTGTGATTGCACTGGATTCAGAAGTCAGTATTATTAAAGTGCTATATTTAAAATGAAAGAGGGGCCCCCCAAAATACAGGATAAAATTAACTCTTATCTAACAGTATCTATGACAGTTGTTGAAGGAAATTAAAGTGTAAAACCCCAAGTTTATTTCTGTTGAAGACATTTCTTACTGAGGAGCTTGCTTCTTGCATATTAAATTCAATAAGCTTCTGCTGTGTGATTAAAAAATACAGAGAGGAAGTTTGTAACAGCTGTTTATGTAGTTAAGAGTCAATTGACTGAGGAAAGAAATCCACTGATCTATAGATCCTAGGGAAAAAAAATGGTTGTTGTGATTAAAACCTGCTTAGCTACAAAGATGAACAGCATATCTTCTACTGACACAAGAACTTTACCTTTTTCTTTTTTTTTTTTAATTTTCTAATACGTTCCGGCTGAAGAGCCTGAGTTTCCCTGCTCGTAGCAACCACACAGAGGAACTCATGGCATAATCACAGAACATAAAAGCCAATAATGGGGATTCAATTAGTGGTTTTCAAAGACAGAGGAATTTTTTCTGCCAAATATCAAATTGTTCCTGCAGATAAGGCACCCGGCACGTGTCACAACTGCCGATCTAAATTTTTTATGTCCCCATGTCGGGACAATTTATGTCATCAGCAAGGTCTGTTCTGTACAAGGCAGAGAGCAAAGGCAGGAGGTGGGCTCAGCCTTACCTTCCACGTCGCCGCGTTGCGTCGGAAGTAGGCGAACATTCGCGTGAACCAGTTGTAGATTTCGTTTAGTGTTAGCTGTTTTTCAGGAGATTCCAGGATGGCCTTGTGGAGCAAAGCAATTGCAAGATCAGTTACCAGCACACCAGTACAAAACACGCTCACAGTTTTACTTTTCCAGATACAAAAAAAGGAAAGAAGGGAAGAATGAAAAAGAAGAGATTTGGAGCAAAAAAATCCAAAGGAGGGTTTTCACAATATGAACTAAGATTAATGGCTGTATTTAACAGTTCAATGGCAAAATTCAAAATGGAATTATCTAATTGTTTTGAGTTTTTATTTCTGTTTCCTTACAGAAATATTAATTTATTAGTCATTCATAAAGCAGAATCAAAGAGAAATGCAAAACATTTCACTAGCTGATTAAAGCTCAGTAATTATTTAGAGCTCAGATTAATTCTAGGGATCAGAGATTACTGTAGCTTGTGATAATTGACTTGCCATCTTTAAACAGGCTCATTTTCACTGTTGTGTGAAATGAATTTCCTAATAATCACATCGTATTGTAATACTTAATCAAAAGCAATTATGTTATATATTGCAGTTCTAAAAACCCTTATAGTAAAGGTTTGAGCATTTGAGCACGCTTACATACCAAAGGTTTGAAAATCTATTTAATCCAGCACATATAGGGAGATATATTTTTTTCCTAATCCAGACGCGTGTGTTTGGCTCAGCTTACCTGTCTAATTAAAGATGCATACGTGAATGGCGGTCTAACTTCTGCGTTCTTATAAAATTCTTGGTTCTGGGCAATATCTGCTAAATAAGAGCAGTTGTTCTGTTATCATCGCAGCCTGATGCCGCTGGGCGAGCGCGGGGGCTATGCCAGCGGAACCCCTTTACCTGAAGAGATGGGGACGTTGTACTTGTCCGAGTACCGCCTCCGGATGGGCCCGACGTTGTGCATGCTCGTGGTAGTGATGACCGACGGTCCCTGCGTGACGGGAGTGATGGGCGCAGTCGGGGTGGTGGGAGTATGAGGTAAACTCTGCGGAGACGCCTCGGACGCCGTCTTGGAAAGCGTGACGCTCGATACCAGATTCAGCTGCGGAGGGAAGGATGAGGGGTTCGTTACAGTCACCATTTCTGGATGGTTAAGGGCTGCAGAGGAAACCCTCGATGCTGGAGTGTCTCTCAGCTCCGAGCAGACACTGCAGCTTCAGCACAAAGTGCTGCTCTAACATCTTCATTAAGAGCCAGCAAAAGGAAATAAATATAATAATTACATATATACATTTCCAAATAGGTTTAAAAACCAGAACAACATTGTCTGCTGCCTAAAGAACAAATAATGAATTTAATCTAAACCTTAATAGGAGCTCTTCCACAGTACATGATCATTTTAATATTTTACTTTGAGTTTCATTGTTTCACAGTCTAAACCCCACACCTCTCTGATTTCCATGCTATCATTATGCATGGCTTCTAATCAGTCTTCTTGGATATTTCATTGAAGGCATCAGGCTTAAAATAAAAGGCAAGACTTTCCTAGGGACATGCTAGGGAGAAACGCAATCTCTCTCTTTAGCATTTGGGCTTTTCTTTTTTTCCCTCTCTCTTCATCCATTTTAAAAGCAAAGCCCAGAGTAGGTTAACACTGGAATAATTTAATTAATCACAGTGCATGAAATACTGTGAGCATTCAGCCCAGCACAAGTGGCACCACTCTGTTTTTCCCTCTTAGGATGGAAGGCATTGGTGTTACCTGCACGAAGCCCGGCCCCACTGGTGTGGCAGCGTGCCACAGCAGGCTGTAAAACACACCTGCCTCCAGGATTGGGTATCAAACCCAGCTCCAACCCAACTGTTTTCGATACACAACCCTATTTATATAACCAGCATCCACATTCCTCCCCAACCCTTTCTTTCTGCCCTACAACGTCCTTTGAAAGACGACGCTCCATCCCAATAGGTCGCTGCTGCTGAAGTGTTTTAAACAAACAATCCGATCCCTTAACTACAACATCACAGGAGACGACTGAGAAAAGGGCTCTTTGACTGCTTCCACATTTCTTTCCCTTAGGCGGTTTCACAAATAATATTGGTGAAATCCTGACCCCACTGAAGTCGGTAGCAATATTCCTACTGAATTTAACAGGGCCGGAATTTTGTAACTTTTGTTCGTGATTAAAATTCCTTTTTTGCTAGACATTAAACCTTCTGAGATGAAGGCAAGGCAAATGATGCAGCTATGCCCCCAAAATCTCATGTTTATCCATAAGGCACGGTATTAATTTTCCTTGTATGAAAGTAACCAGATAAGAAAACTCCTATTAGCATCCCTCATATGAGTTAATAGCCACAAATAATGTTTCTTTTTAAAAATAATAGGATTTATCCCAAACAAAGGTAGTAGAAAATAAAGAGCTGTAGTATTACAGAGAGGATACCAACACAAAGACCCCATTGCCCACAGACAAGGCTCAGCTGAGAGAAGATAAATTGTGATTGCTTGCCCTTCCTGACAGTGAGAAGGAGCTGAGGGAAGCCCCAGCCACAAACTCCTGGCACAGCCTGGATGCTGCTCCAAGGGAAGGAGGTGGTGAGCAGCAGATGTGCAAACACCCACCTTTCCCTGCAGGTGCTTAAAAATGACTCCTTGCCTTCCAGTGGGAAATATTTAACACTTAGTGGCAAAGCCAGGGAGTGTGAACCCAGCAAGGGATGAAGGTGGTGAAATGCAGGTATTGATCCCCACCCCAGCATGAACCACTACCTCCAGTCTGGAGGTTTAAACCCTCCTGGTGCCATGCATGGCCACCATGTGCCACCCAGTCTGCTCGCTGACTGGCCTGATTTAAGGACACTGATTTGGGACATATATATAGTAATGTCTCCCTGTTATCCATCTATCCAGCTATTACATATGATAAAAGGACCAGTGATGATAATAACAGTGCAACTGACAGGTCTCACCATGAAATTAAATCTACTGTATTTTATCTCAGTTTCTAAATGGACATTTTAACAGTCCAATAACTGCAAGGAAATCTGCATCAATTTTAAGTGCCCTTCTCAGTGCAGGCTCGGCAGCTAGGCCCTCCCGTTGGAAAGATCACTGCTCCTGCTTCATCATTACGGCTCCCAACTACTCCATTTCAAAAGGGCCCCCTTCCTTTTTCAGCATGTAAAAACTTAACATTTAATCTGTTTCTACTAGGGAACCTTGAGAAAGGATCCACAAAGGTCAGCATTCCCTGCTTAAAGAATCTGAATTGAGTTAAATTTCTTTAGGCTTTTCAGCATAGGTAGCGAGGAGGAATAAACACAGAAGAGGACGAGCAAAGGGGGGGGGCTTTAACAGGCTTGACAAATGACACTGTGATTCACACCCACTGCTGGGCTGCCACTAATAAGCTACAGAGGAAGCAGCCAATCTCAGCTAATTACCAGATAAAATTGTATTGTAAGGACTCTAATTAGGAGATGCTTATGGAGGTGATCTAATGATTAAACGCTGCATCCAAGTGACCCCACCATCAATGTGCAGTGGTGCAAGATGTCACCGGAATATTTTGTAGAAACAGTAATTTTATTTCAAGGAGGGGAGGCAGTAATATTTGTAATAATGGCTATGAGGTAAACTAATTAAAAGACAGTTCCTAAAGGAAGACTGTGGCTTTGAGCAGCTGTGGCCGTTCCAAAACAAAGTGCCAAATCTCAACAGAGGAGCTGCAGTCAAGTGGAAAATTTCTGCCTGACCTCTGCTCTTGCTATTAATTTGCAGGAAACCTAATGACACATATACATATTCCCACAAAATTGTTCTAATTGCTAATTTGCCAAAGGAGCCCAGTTTCCAAATTAAACATGACTGCAGTCTGTGAGGAAAGAGAGAACAAAAAGCTGGAACGCAGCGAGTCTGCCGCGTTTCACCTCCGACGACCATTTGTGAGCCTGAACCAACAAGTTAATGAAACACGACCTTGTCCATTGCTAGCGAAGTTTTTCCGTTTTCCGTGTTTTATTTGATGACACTCTTCTCTTCCAGCTGGGTTCCCCAAACCCGAGCCAGGGTGAGGGAGGAGGAGAGGGCTGCACTCCCTCCGCAGCCTTTCGCTGCTGCTTCCTTTGTTGCATCGATAGCGCCAAGGCTGAAAAATCGGTTGTGAATTAGAGCAGAATAACAAATTATGAATGGTGTTGGTTTTGTTGCCATCTTGAATTATTAATCTGAATGGTAAACTATTAAATCTTAATATTGGTGTCAATTAGAAACGTGGAAGCGGCCGTGGATGACTGTGCAGGGCAAAGATCAGGGAGGGACTGGGATGGGAGGGTTTCTTTTCCTGATGGAAACTCTACATGGTTTCTCCCTGTTTGCATTTGCTATTTAAAAACAAGTTACTATGATTAGAAAAGTTGTTCGCATTGGTATTTTGTACACAGGCTGTTTCCCACATACCGTAATTTTTGGATGAGTATCACTGCTGGCAGAGGAGAGGGAGCCACAGAGTGAGCACTTCAACAAGCAAGAACTCTTGTACTGCAGCAGTGCACAATGTGGGCACTCACAGAGTACACCCCTGCACCAAGGAGTTAAAATGTTTTTGTAATATTTGTCCTGGGAATGGGGGGAGGGAGGATTTCCTCCAGCCTTTAAAAAACAACCAAACCCAAAAATAATAATAGACAATAATACAAAAGAAAACACACCAAATCCCACAACAGTTCTAAGTCCTAAAATTCTGCAAATTTAATCGCTGAACTTTGTTGATTGCTTTGTTCAGTTTTGGTTTTTGAGAATATTTCCTCATACTGTTCTGACTTGGTCATTCATAACTGCCATAATTGTCTCAGCGTTCCTGCTTAGGTATTATTAACCTTCTCTTTCAAGAAACAGTCATGTCTCCCTATTAAAGGTGAAAACTGAGTTACTTGCTTTTTTCTTTAGATATAAACAAGGCAGAGGTAACCCATGCTATTACCCATTTAAAAAAATTATTTCCAGTTAGTGGTTCTCCCACTAGGACTATGTCTCATTTCTTTTTGTGTAAATATTTTACATGACAATAGCAGCTGCGCATAAATAGCACCGAAAATCTTTCAAAAAAGGGGGGAAAAAAATAAATTTGTTTCTAAGGGTCACACTGAGGCCATACCCAGTGACTCCCCTGCAATGTGTGCTGCTGCTCTGGGCCCAGCTGGGGCTGAGCTGAGTTCCTGGGACTGAAATACCTGGGAGAAGAAACTCCTTGACATTGAGGGTGAGAGAGAGAAAGTGAATACTGGGCCTAAAACTTTGTTCAATGCTGTGTCTTCCTCTCCCTGTTTCAGCCTGGACACATCAGTGTATTGGATGCAGAGCCTAGCAGGCAGCAATCACTTAGCAGGTGTTGTTATTGGCAGGAATACTAAGGAAACTGAAGCTGAGGAGTGAGACTTAATGAAAACCAGTATATAAAAACAGCTTTTGTTGTGCTTAAGAATCTCTCTTTATTGCTGCATATCGTTAACTATAAAGTACGGTTACAGCAGCTAAAATGCTCAGTCATTACCTCAACAGTTAAAAGACTTTTTTTTTTAATGCTTTGTTATTACAGTTGCTAAAAACAGTATTTCAAAACAATCATAACTGCTATGGTTATGGTAAAAAAAAATACATTAAAGAAGGGATATCTAACAGTGCATCTTATTTAAAGTGCCAGAAGGGTCTTTAAAAGTTTTCTGTCTGTTTTTAAAAGATGGTTATAGCACCTAGCATGAAGAATTACTTGCTGGTTGATGCTTTTTCCTTCTCCTTCCCTTCCTATGAACTTCGACACAAGTTAATCCTCCCAGAAGAAAGCACATTTCCATTTGAACCTATTATGCTGATGGCTAACACCGATGAAAACAGCGTGTCGGGGGGGTACCTTAATAGCAAAACCAGGATGACAGTTCTTGAGAAATCACTGTTCCGGCTTTTGTGTTGTGGTTTTGTTTTTTTACCTTGAAAAAAAGTTCACCTTACCAAAACGCGTCACAGCTTATTCTGTCTCGTGGCTTTGTTCTCACTTTACTCAGGCCCCTCAGTCCCACCAAAACAAAATGTGTAGCACGAACAGAACAACGCTGCCTGCTTTGAGTGCTGACTTCTGAGATAGCTGTTTTCTTTTAAACTCCTGCCATTGAGCGTTTTCATTATAAAGCTTAATAGATTATATTTTAAAGGTGAATCCTGAGCACTGCCCCAGTTCCTGGGATGTTTCTGGAACCCCAGGTCTCCTCCAGCCTGCCCAGCAGCCTCTGAGGAGCAGCAACAGACACTGACAGCACCTCCCTGCCCATGTAGCCAGCCAATGATTTGGGCCATCACCACCACAGGAATGTGCTTAAATCTCATCGACTTTAGCAGTACTAGAGAGCTTTAGTGAGCAGATGTCTTGGTGGGCTGAAATGCAGGAGCCACTCCACCACCCCTCCCAAGCTCAAAATTACTGCAAACAGACATCCAAAGGTGGGGATGGGATGGATGGACATGGCAAGATCAGATATACAACCCTTCCCCAGAGCTGGGTTGAGTTCTGAATTGATGCACAACCATCAAGAACTCGGCTGTGGTCCAACTCCACCTGCTCAACTACTGTCTGAAGCCCAGAAGGCAAAGATGGCCCAAGTGGTCAGAGTGGATTGCACATGGCACATGGTTAACACACATGCTCATACACCCATTATTACCTGCCATTAACAAAATAGCTTAAAACAAGCACTAAGATCCTTAAGCAGAATAAAAACATTTCCTCAGTCATGAAAAAGCTGTAATTTTAAATCCCAACTCACTGCTATGTTTGGATTTGCAGCCGCTTTTTCCTTTAAAATCACCGAAGTACTATAATATATTAGTTCTAACACACACCTTGCATTAGTTATGTTGGCAGAAAAAAAAATTAATTACTGGATGTAAAGACTACTTTGCAGTGCAATAATGGTCATCAGATCTTTTTACCAAAGTCCTATCCCACTGAGTTAAAAGGACGAGGGTCTAGCAGAGTCTATGCAATGCCTGTGTATTTTTTTCACTAGGAAAGCACAATTTATGCAAAACACTATACTTCTACATTTTATAATTAATTTTCAAATGCTTCACCTATACATATTTTAATAATTTCTGATTTATCAGATGGTATCTATAATAAATTTTTCTATATTTCAATAAATGAAAAGAAGGCAGTTTCAATCCAACAACAGAGTGCCACACAATATAGGCCTGTCAGGCACCAATTTTTACTTCTAACATGTAAGTTAAAGGATAAGGAATTTATAATGCTGCCTGTGAACGAAACCACTTTTCATACACAAATGTGATCTTTTTTTTTCCAAAGGGTAATACAACAGTACATTTACATAAACTAATCCAAACAATCTATGTATTTGACAATGGCAAACCTCACACAGACTGCCTATTGTTGGTTTACATCTTGGAGTTCTTTATGTTGGCTTGTAACACTGCTCTAGCTGTCAAAGGTTTGACTTGGACTCTAAATAAATGGTTATAGAAGTGCTGTGCAGCGATATTGGACTTCTTTGCAAAAGAAAACCTGCTGTGTATGAATTCAAAAGCTATTAATTTTTCAGTCAAAAATATTCATGCCTATTTCTTTTAATAAAGAAACACTGTGCTGAGCAACTGAGAGATAATGTTGACTAGTGGTACAGAATTTTCAATAGAGCAGTTAAAAATAAATTTAGTAGGAGGTCCCCAACAAAGCTATAATTTTCCAGAATGTAAAACATTTTTAATACTAATCAAGACAGCCCTTTTCCCCCTGCATTCACGGGTTTTTTTCCTCTGCTTTTCCCTGTTTATTAGCTGTTAACACTAATCTTCATGGCGACACCGCCTGGTATCTCCATAGCCTACAAGACCCACCAGAGCTTCCTGCCCTCGGCGGCCCAGCATCGATCACGAGCTGCCTTGCCAAACACCGCTCGCCTTCTGATGATTTCCTCCCTTTAGTTTGTAATCCTTCCTCCTGAGGGGCACTGCTGTTATGAAAGGCCTCAAGGCAGAGTGCTTTGAGACTCCCAGATTATTCCGCTGTTTTAATTTTTAATCCAGTATGAGCTATAGAAACCAAACCTCCTCCCCATTCTGTTGGGTCTACACACTTCGCCAACAATGCGCTCAAGCATTTGCATTTGGGTTGGGGTGGATGTGAGGAACTAGAAGAATGCTATTTTTATAGACACTGCCAGTAGTTTCTACTCTAGAGGGCTGATGTCCACTGGACCAAACAATTTTAAGCATCTCAACAGCTTAAATGGAAGGGTTTGTACCTACCACTCAACTCCCTCCAAAAAGGCAAGGAAATTTCCCGTTGACTTTGACATCTGCTCCAGTGTTACTGAATAGCCTGCAATTTTCTATCTAGTAGCCTCCCTATGCACTTCTGCAGCCATTTATTTCCAACTACACGGAAACTGAGAAATCCTTTTCTAGTAAAAATGAGTGCGCGAAGTGTTTAATGATTTTATGTTCTCTATCTCTGTAATGTGTTCTGTTTCAGACATTAATTTTGTCTACCAACTGCATCTTGGCAGGCTACCATATTTGCTGGGTTAATAGTCTGACTCCTTTTTATTTCTATCACCATAAATCACACATATATGGGTGTGTGTTTGCTTTATTTATAGAAAAAAAATCAGTCAAAACAGATAAACCAATACTTTGTCATTATGCTGCATCATTGCATATTGATTAAAATTGCTGGTACTAACTATAGATTGTCAACGCTCAATTAATTTTCACACAATGACTCAAAGCAAAATCAAATAAAGCCAGTGTACCTTTAAATCTTACAAATCTTAAAATCAAGAAGCAAAGCACTCTCTCCATTTTGAATAATCATTGGAAGCTCCCAGGAACATTTTCAGCATTAAGAGGCTGAGAGAAAACAACAGCTGAAGAAGAGTCATTGCAGTCAGAGAAGGAAATGGGCAGTTTTCCTGGGTTTGGGGGTAACCAGGAGTTTTCTTGGACTGCAAAGCCACTTGCTTCCCCTACTCCCCTTTCTTCAAAAAACAGTCTGAGGTAGAGGAGGTTTCCCTTCTCAGTTTCACCAGTATAAAACCTGATACTGGGTAAGCGTGATTATCATCACTACGTGCAGTTAGAGTCACTTCTACAGTAAATGTCTGTCAGACCGGGAGAAAGCAAAATAAATATACTAAACATAATTTAATTACAACTCCTTCCTAACACTTCCTAAGATTTCATCCAAGTCAGACTGATGCAAAGTGACTTACATGAGGCCAGAAAAAGGCCCAAAGTATCAGCTTTGGAACCAAACTTGACTTTGAAACTCCCAGAAGAGAGGGGGAATGACAAAACCCGGCTGCACTTCCCATCTCCTCCCCACACCCGGCTCTGAAATGGGCCAGGCTCCACAGTGTGGGCTCCAGTGGGGAACAGAAAAGAGAGGCTTGTTGTGAGGTTTGGACGTTGCTTTTAGCACAGTTCAGTACTTACGGGCTGAGGGGTGGCTTTTGGTTCAGTTGACTTCACATGCAGGTGTGTCATCATGGCTTGCAGGCGCTCTTTATCTTTTGCAAGCTGGAAGGGGAGAGGAAAAAAAAAACATCCTCTGTTAGTCGTACAAATAAAACCCAGCCTCTGCTTATTCCTAATTAAACAGCTGGCACCGAGGCATGAGACAGAAGAGTTTTATTGCTGAGTAGTTTGGAAATTGTATATGGGCTATTCGTGAGGTAAAGCGAATGCGTGGTGCTGGGTGTCACCATTTCCCAAAGCAAAATGCATTAGCCCTCGAGTGAGAAGAGCTAGACCTGCTGGCACCAAGAGCTTCACTCCAGCCTTGACAGCTAAAAGACAACAGTGAATCATGTTTATTAACCAGCCCCACTGCAGCTTGGGAGGCGCAGCAGAAGGAAGGCAAGGCAGCGGTTCTAAGATGCATTTTCCTTCCCTCGGAGCACAGAACAAGTGGCACAGATGGGCTGTGGCTTTATGTCAACCACAGGCACTGTGGCACATGCAACAAGCACAGCCAGGGGTGGTTAAACCACATGAGGCACCTCCACAGGGCTCTGCAGGCAGCCTTGGGTCCAAAAGCACCTTGAGTTGATTTGGGAAAGTGGCAGAACCCTTGGTGGGTCACCCTGTGAAGCCAGACTGGGCACCTGAGCAGGAGCACCCTGAGCCTGGGGCAGGACCTGCTGTGCGAGCTGCCAGCATCCCTCTGGCATAAGCCTGAGGGCAGTGGGGTGGGAAAGGCTGGAAGCAGCAGTAACTGCCCCAAAACACTCATCCCTGGGTACCCAATGCCACAGGATTGATGTTGTCAACCTTCCTCATCAGCCACTTGAGGCCCAAGAGTTGGGGTGAAGCCCCTGCTCTCAATGTCTCTTGTATTTTATGGTTCAGATCCACATAGCTGGAGTCTTGAGATCATTGGTATGCATCCATTGCCTGGTCAGCTTCCCAATGCATTTCAGTGCACTGGAAAGACACTAAATTTCATTATTTTTGGAAACAAGGAATTTTTTTCAATGTGTGAATTGGACTTTTTTCCAGCTGCTCTTCAAAAAAAATTACAGCGGAAAGATATTAAGAATACTAATGAGAAAGGGGTGCTGTTAACCTGCACACTGAACATAAAGGTTGCTGCTTCCAACAGGAGCTGGTTCTTACAAATGCCAGTTTTTGCAGAGATGAGTTTTTGCTTTAGACAAGCCAGATTCCTTGTGCCAAGGGAAGAACTGTGCTCATATTCCAGCAAAACTTTTAACAACCTGCCCACCTCATCACCGTCATCTGTTTAGAGAAGTAAAGTGGGGCTAAGTGTATATAAAAGGAGACTTGATTATAAATCCCCACTCAATAACCTTATGGCCAAAGTCGTCCTGCACTTCGCAAGGCGAGGGGTTTGGGACTGTGCCATGATGGGATAAAACCTGGCACGGGAGTTTCCAAGACAGGAATGAAATAAAGGAAAAAAATTGTGTCACTGCACTTTTCAAATGGCTCTTCTTCTTTTGGACAAAAACCTCAATGGCAAGAGAGAGAGAACCTGACACCTATGGCAGATCTCCTGCAATCTCACCCTGACCTGAGCTGGACACTTCATGGAGAGCTGAGGGCAGCGACAGGCTCTTATCGCCACGCTGCAGCAGAACTTCTCCCTCTGAGAACCTCTCCAGAGAAAGGAGAGGGCTCACCCTCAGCTGCTGTGCTTCATACAAAACAAATTAAGCCAAGAAATAGCTGTGCTCTCCGCGCAGCTCTGTTGTGCAATCCCTCATTCCTAGCAGTCTCCGGGCACATGGGCTGCTTGGCGGGGTCATCTGTGCATTAAATTTTGGTCTGCAGGCTACTGCAGGAGAACAACATCTCGTAGCCAAAATAAATAAAAGGCAGGCACCTGAGAGCTTCCTGCCAGCCCCGGCGTGGCGGCAGGAGGGGATGGCACCCGGGCAGCACAGGGCACACCCTGCCGTGCGTCCCTGGCCCCCGCGGCGAGGGAGAGGGGAGAGGGGCACCTCCCTCCCACCGAGGTCCTTGTTTGTAGTGTTTCCACTCATCGTCTCAGCAATGCTTTTAACGCCCAATCTGGTGGATGGAGGTTATTAAAGATCCTCTCGACATTTCAGGCAGACACACGCTAGCATTTTGTCATAGTCTAGGAATTCAAACACTCACCCAGTTAGGCAGGAGTTTAAATTATGAAAAATAGAGGTCTCTCGGTTTCAAAGCACTGAAGAGAAGTAAAAAAATCTCAAGAATTTCTTTAAACTGTTTTTCCCTTAGGTCAGGAAGCAGTAGTGATATAAAACTAGAGTGTCACTAGTAGCCCCTCTGGTCAGTGGGGTCAAACAAAAGCAGCTATGGGGGATTGCTCAGCCACTGGTGGGAGTAAATCCTCACTGGTGGGAATCACTGGAGTGTAGATGGTCCAGAAACAGGGATTAACACTCATCAGGCAGGAAAATGCTCTTGATCTACTGATAATGTTCTTGGGCAAGGACATTTCTGACACGGAGGTAAGAATCTGCTCTGTACATAGGGCCTGAGGAATACAACACAGTCCCATCTGAAGCTTCCTTCTTTCTTCCAATATCCTTTGGAAAGCTCGGCATGGAGGGAGTTTTCAGACAGCCATCCAGCTCTCCATGATAAGCCTGATTTTCTAAGACTTCCTTCACCTCAGGATGTACAGTGTGTGTGTCTAACTGTGGTTCAACCAAAAAAGACACACAGCTTGCCCTGGAGAGGTTAAATTCTACAACTACCAGTAGGAAAGGCACAAGAGGGAAGCATAGAAAGCACAAACCAGAAGGGGTTCCAGACAAGGGAGTGACTGCAAGAGGTCGAGAAGCAAGAGGAAAGGCATTAGAAACAGAGATGATGGAGAAATTGTACAGGAGGAAAACCAGACAGAAAATAAAGGCAAGAATCAGGAATGAGGAAATGAAAATCCAGTATGGAAATTCAAAAAGAACAGAAGAGCACTTCAGCAGCAGGATTTTGGACAGACCAAGGACAAAGGAGAAGGAAGTCAGTCACAGGCAATGCAAGAGGCAGCCAAAACACAGCCCTCCCATTCAGTGCCTGGCTAGGCTGTGCACTAGAAAGGTTCAGAATCCACTTTTCAGGAGTGTCAGTGGATGCTGCAGGAAAACAAACCCTAGCAGTGTTTTCACTGCACTGAAAATGGCCAGCTGCCTTCATTTTCTCCCATTAGGAGACACTTCTCTAGACTCATCAAAGCCCTGCTGCTATCCTGAAATGTTTTCCCACTCAAAGGTACTGCTGCAAAATGGATGTCCTATTCCAGCTAACAACTAAGGACAGGGGTATGTTCTTGTGTTTGTGTTTTACTCAGCAGCACAATTTTCACTATTTATAATGGCAACAAATGGTCATGTCAAGATGGTTTAAACAAAATGAAATGTGAGAAGATTTCTACCTTGCCTGTGATTTTTGAAGTATGTTTGTGATGGAAATGCTAACACCAAACTTTTGAGATTTCTGCTAAGGAGCATTTGCAATCAAATACGAAACAGATTTTACCTGTTTCTTTCCAAAATTTTCATTAAAAATTACTTTAGAAGCTATTACACTTATCTGTAACACTGATAAAACTATCATGAATAAAATAAATAACAGCAGGATCAACAACAAAAGGATAGCATTTGGGTCCATCATACTCAAAACCTGAAGTATATGCCTCAGGTGAAATGAATTTGTTTTGATGGGGCTGTACATGCATTAAATGGTAGGGAATGTAGATCTTGCCCTGCTGCTAGACCCTGAAGCTGCACTGTAAGGCAAAGTTGCTCACCAGTGCTGCAGATCAGGGGTAAAGACTGCGGGTCCCTTTTCTATCTAACTCACAAAACTCAGTCTCCAGAGGGCCTGTCATCACTCTGCTGGAATCTGCTCCATGGCCTGAGGATCAGGTCAGTGATCAGTGGGGTGTTCACGTCACTGAACACCCCACTGCTGGGCACCACACTTGTATTGTGGTTCTGTGTAAAAACACACCACAGCCAAACTAGGGACTGCAGGGCAAATCCTTCTACATAATTAGGGGCTCTTCTGAACTATCAGACAACTATTACAGGATGAAAGGAGAGGGAGAAAAGGGAAGCTACAGGTAAATTTCAGAAGCTGGACCACCCTCTCCTCCTTCACCTGTCCTTCCTTGCTGGCCAATGCAGAGATGGTCTCACTTTGTTATCAACACTCCTGTCTAAATCAGGCCTCCAGTTCATCCTGCCTGCCCTCCTCATGTGATTGTTAAATCCAGAACTTTCTGGCCCTCACACCACTTTGAAATTATGGTCTTGTCTTGTGGACCTTATGCTGTCCTCCCTTGCAATGACTCTGAGCACTGCCAGCACTAAATGGGTGTGAAGCTGTAAGTCATTTAGAGCAATTAGTAGAATGCACTGCTGATAAACCTTTCAAAAATGCTGGCATGGGCTAAGGGAGAGGTGGGAACCAAATCTCTCTGTCCTGTCCCTGTCTAACACAGGGCATCCTCCTGTAGTTCCAGGCACAGCCATTCCCAGTGACTGTGGGAGAGAAGGATTACTGCTTTTCAAGCTGACTGTAACTGAAGAATCTAAATCTACCTTCAGCCTCAATATTACTGCACCTTGGTGAAAGATTATCTCATATCTCAGTTTACCAGGAAGACTGTAGATTTTTATTTTTCTTTTCCTAATTCCCAAGAAACTTGTTAAAA
>NC_141711.1:4105897-4245897 GCF_971803275.1 Cyanistes caeruleus | reverse complement strand
ATGTAACGGAATCACAGGTAGAAGTGTGGGTTTATTATTTGTTTTCAGGATATCTCTATCCAGTTTTCTTTTTAACCTTCTCTCACTTAATACACTTAATCTAATTATTTTCCAACAAGACACGTGGAAGAAATTTCACTACAAATGGGTGACGATTAATATTACATTAGAAAAAAAAAATATTGCACTATTAAAATGAAAGCAGAGTTATACATTCAAGGCACATTTCAAACCGACACCCAAGGCTGACAGCCCTTCAAGAATCCCAGCTCACACATCTCAAAAGATTCTTCAATAACAGGGTTGGGTTTAAGCTTATATGTCAGGGCACAATGCAGCCCTTGTTTACAACCATATGGAGGTGCACACACAGAATCCTCCAAAAGTAAAGAAAGCAAAGGCTTAAAAGGCAGGAGTCAAGAGCCTCCCTTTTGACAAAAGTAGCCTATTTCGACAGCTGATTCCCTCCTTTAAAAGCACACAGCACACATAAAATAAATACAGGTCACAAAAATTAACAAATCATCATAACTGTCTAATACATCCTGGGCTGGCTGCGGAAAAACAAGATCATTTTGGATTTATATCTCTAAGTATGGGATTTCCTGGACAGCTAATATCCACAAACAATCAAACACAGAGGACCATGAGAAAGAAGCAGCGTTATTTCAAATTTGAGCTGAGAGTCGTGATTTTTAAAGGGCTGAAACAGGAACTGGAGCTGAAATCTGAAGCAAGTAAATTCCTTTACTAGGCACTGATGGACACTGTTGTGTTTCTCTTGGCCTTGGTGAAGGCTTTTAGGTCACTGGGTTTGGGATATTACAGCAGACAAAAATCTTCGAACCACAGAAACTTCAAAAATGACAACTCGAATCTCTCCCCCATGCTCAAAAAAAGAAAAAGCCTTAATGATAATTCTCTAAAAAGAGTTGAACCTTTTTATGAGACCTGTTGCCAATATTAGTGCCACCAAATGATCTCATCTTTCATTCTGGCTAAATTCCAACACACAATTTCATTAACCCAGGTACTGCAGGTGATAAAACTCATTTTTCCCTAAAGAGACAGCTAAAAAGTACCAGTTATACATTTATGAAGTACCAGCAATCAAAATTATGGATTTTCTAAAAGGTTTTTAACTACTTTTATTGAAAGGAAAATCGCTGTCTCAGACTTTTGTGACACTATTGCTAATAATAAATTTTACCATTTAGACATCGCAGTAATATGGTAGACAGTGTCAATAAAAGTATGAAACAAAGATGATCCGTGTCTCTTAAGGAATGCTTTCTGATTACACACCGGAAATTATAATGGGAAACATAAACTAAGTGCACCTTTAAGAGAGGAAAAAAGGGGATAATGCAAGGCAATGGGCCTCGCTACATATATCCCATCAGCATAAGTATTTCTCATATGTGTGTGTGTGTGTGTGTGTCTAAAGCATGTATGAAAATAAAGTTACAATATTAAAGTAAATTAAAAATATTAGAATAAATAATTACCTAATGACAATTGTTAATGATAATTAAGCAATAAATACATGATAAAAGACATAACAGTACACAATAAAAATGGAAACAATAGGGAAAAAAATAACAAAATAGTAAAACAAAGAATGAAAATTAAAATAATGAAGCAAATCGATTAAAAAAAATATTAAGATAGGAATTGAGGGGTTATTGGAGCTGGCCTGCTGCTGGCCTGCTCGGGAGCGGGGCTGTGTCGGGCACGCCGCTGCTCCCGGGGATGCTCCCGGTGCCTCTGCCGCTGCCAGCAGCATTCCCGGGAGCACTAGAGGGCACTGTGGGATTTGGGCCACCCCTGCCTCGGCGGCCGCGGGGGTCCCGAGCCCCCTGCCCGGCACGGGGGTGGATCGGAGGCCGTGCGAGCGCCGGGAAGCGGCCCCGGAGCGGCGCCGGCCTCAGGCGGGCCCGGCTCGGCCCCCGCGGCCCGCTCCCCCCGCACGGGACGGGGCCGCATCCCCGCGGCTTCTCCCGTCCCGGGGGGGTCCCGCCGGCCCCTCAGGAACCCGAAACACCCACCCACAGCCCAGCCTTTCCCCTGGCCTCGCTGCCCGCTCCATTAAACACTCCGCGCCGTGCGGATGATTTCGGTGCAGAACGCTCTGCCATGCAAACGAGCGCAATTAATGCCTTTGAAACAATTTATGATTTCCGGCCTACTTCAACATGTATTAGCATATACCTGGTTTCTTTAATATACACTTTGTTTTTCCAAAACCACAAACATAGTTGCTGGAATTTCATGTGGAAGTGCTTAAGGGGCTGAAAGTTAACACCTTTGTGAGCTGAGCAGTCTCACAGTTGCTGCTAAACAAAAGCCTCTTTGTAGAAGCTTTCTCGAAATGTTTTCTTAACATGTTCCAAGTAGTTTTAGGCAGGCAACTAAAGTAAACAAGATGTTACCATGATAAAAACACTTGTGAAAACATTACAGAGTGCACTTAGTAGTTTCTTTCACATAAACTCCCCTTCGTTTCATCCAAGTTAAATGCACATGAAGCAGATTAGCAGCATCACTGCAACACAGGACTGCCACATCTCTCCAAAGGTCCGTGTCCTTTCTTTGAAAGAATATATTTGATTTAAAAATGGTATAGCCAGGATTAAGCACGTCTAACCCACAATCAAATTATAGAAAAAAATAAAAGAGGGGGGGGGGAGGAATAATAAAACCCTATTCAGTCTTATTTTTTTCCCTGGATACCTGGCTACCTTGCTGAGTAAACCACCCTCCCTCCAGCCAGCATTTCCTGAACAACTTGCTGTATAAGGGCATATATAATATATATATGTATATATATATATATAATATATATATGTATAATATATATATATATTTCTATCTTCAACGGTCTTTAAACACATGCAAATGAAATCAAGGATATAGACAATTTTGCAGGAAAAGTCGCTCTGTGCTACTAATTGCTCCTTTTGCTGCTGCCTGCGAGACGGGCCCTGGTTAACAGGCCAGACACGTGTGCACCCTCCAGCCCTCACCTTGCTCCCTGCAGCTTGGCAGAGGCCACAGGGTCACCGCCCTGAGACTGGACTTGTTTTTGTTTTTAGGCTCAGGGAGTATTCTGGAGCATGCAGGGTGCTGCTGTTTCATTAGGCAGAGCAGCAGCCCCTGCTGCTATCAGTTAGCTCTAAACTGATTCCGCATCACATGATAACCAATGGCTGATGGATTCAAAAGAGAAACACAACACAACGATGCTAAAATTGCAACTTATTTCAAAAAGAAATAGGGAAATAAATGCTACAATAGCCCGTGTATCTGCTGGTTCTGATAAGCATCCTCCTGTTGGCTGTGAGTGAAAGACAACTAGGATCGTTATTTGTACAGTATTTATCTTTGAAATCAAGGGCCCTGTGGTGTACCTCACCTTGGGAACAAACACTACAGAACGATCACAGAAGAGTGTCAAATCTCTGGTTTTGATTTACCAACAGTTATGATATTTCTTCCTCAGGAGGAAAAGAAATGAACCATGTTTTAGACCCGCGAGTCCTTTTTTCTCCCTTAACTGAAGAATCATTTTATTGGCATACAGGGCTTTCATTCCACATACAACTTCTCTCTGCCTTTTCACAAGGTAAGTGAAATTAAGCAATACTTGATACACAGGCTGTATTTCACTTGGTAAACAAGAGCTTTTCTCTTGAGGGGACCCTCGAAAGACTATCACAGATTATACAAGTATCAAAAAGAAACTTCAACCATCTCTACCTGTTATCTTTTCATTGAGTAATGAATTCTGATAAATGGCAACATAATTTAAGGACGGACGCTCCACAGGAGACATGGAAGGCTTCAGTATTTTATGAAGCAACACTCACTTCTTAACAGTGCCAATACACAGCTCAGGGACATCCATTTCTGCATTTGTTCTGGCTTAAATACCACTCTGAACAGTAAGACTTTGGACATTGCTGCACTTGGATAATGAGGAAATTTACACGAGCTGATGAGTTTAGGAAACTCACACAAAATAACTTCTTTTGAAAGGTTTCAATGGAGGCAAAACCTACACTGATAGTGAAAAAACTAGAACTGATGGAGCAGCTTCAAGTCCAGCCTGGGCTGGTGACGGTTTTCAGGTTATTCCTAACTACTGATTGCTGCACATTATCTCCTCCAGGTGAACTGGGGGACTGTGTCTAAGTACTGAAACATCTCCAAAATACCATAAAAAAACCAGCCCTGCCTCTACCAATGCTTGTGATTAAGGGCTGTGTTTTCTATGCATGGCCACCTCAAGCAGACCACTCAAGATTCCTATGGAATCTTCCTGAAAGCAACTGCTCTGGAACACGGAACTAGGACAGGAAGCAAAGGTGGCACAATCTGACCATATGTGACCACACACGTTATTCTGCTATCTGAGGCTACCACAGCACCTTTCCCTTGCACTTACTGCAGTAAAGATGAGAATTGTTTCAAAGGTCTAAATGCTATAGTATGGCATATGAATATGAATGAGCTGACAAGTATGGCAAGATTAGCATTTATTTCACTTAAGTGAACAACAGGATGAATTACAAGGAATGAAGCCACCCTTCATGGAAATTTATGACTAGCACCTTCTTATTTTGTAATCCTCTTGTAATGAGAACCTTCTCATTACTGTACCATTCCTCATTTGTAACATATGTTTATAGTAGGATGAGCGCCGCTCCTACGAACTCAGGAGGGTTTTGCCAGTGGAACCATAACTGGTCCATTCTGTTCTAAGAGCAAAACCCTATCTGTATCATCTGACATCACCCAACAAATATCCTCTACTTGCTTCTGCCCTTCCCTCTCCCACATAAAAATCCAGGGAACCGCCCCAGAAAGAGCAGGTACAGCTGAACCTTTTGGGACTAAGTCTACTTATTCATTCCAAAGAACCTCATGGATTTATGTGGACTAACTTCATGAGATGACTGCTCTAAATGGGAGAAAAATTTGTCCCCTTGTGCATTTAAATCACAAACATTGCTTGGGCGGCTGTAGTGATCTTACAACTGACCAGCCACAGAACCTGAGCAAAGATCAGGGACAAACCTTCAGTAACCTGGATGCACCCACAGCATGTGTGTACCTGGTGTCCTAGCCAGACAAAGAACTCTTTTGTGATGGGAACAGGGGTGAGGTTGATGGTTTAGTTGTGGAGCAGCCATGTGTAAGCTATTAGGGCTCTGAGGTCCTTCCCTGCATCGGGATGCACGCACTACCACACACTAGTCCATAATGCACTGTTTATGCAACGTGTAAAACTGTGTTCTTTGGCAGCAAGGAAAAGGTCTGCAGCAAACTGCAGGGGCCCAATTAATATAATTATAGTTTATTTTTAGTAGTGTAGACTTTGTTCATTAGTTACTTATTTGACATAAATTAAATTTCACGTGATGTTCTGCAATTCTCTGTTCAATTATGGAGTTAATTTAAGACTAGATTTCCAAATTAAAGTGAAATCAAGGTTAAAACAAGGTTTTATTATTTACATGATCGATACTGCAACTTAAAAATTATTTAAATAAAATTAAAAAAAAAAAAAGCTGCGGAACTGCAAACACTATTTTATAGCAATACACTGAGCAAGACCATAATTTCCCCATGGGGCTAATTTACTATCCCCTGTTAAAACGTTCTTGAGCCTGATCCAAAAGCCACTGAAGTGAAAGGGAGCTCTCTGTTGACTTCAATGGGCTTTGCATCAGGCCCAGGGTGAGTGACAGCACACAAAATTTTAGGGCATGCTTTCTGTACAATGCAAGTGCCAAAAAAACCATCCTTACTTTAGGAACGACTGGAAGTCTTCACATACTGCTTCACAGCCCGGCCATTTGCATACGCCGTGTCCGTACAGCGGGTGGCTGTGTGAGTGCTCCTCGTGGGATAAACTGGATGGGGGAAAGAGAAGAGAGAAAAAATGCTGTAAACTGAAGGTACTGTAACATTTCATCTTCACAAAGACTCCTAAAGAGTAGCAAACACCAGATCCTGAAGCATCCCTGACATTTCACGGTACCTGCCTGACTCTTGCCCATGGTTTTTCAAAACAGAATTAAATACCATTTGCAGTGTGAAACGTGTCATTCTTACTTAGCTATCCTCCTACATTTCATTCATTAATTAAGAGGTTTGTAAAGAATTTAAATTAACATGGATGGGGGAGAAATCATTTGACAGACCTGCTTAATATCCTGCTGGATATTTTGCTAAAAAATTTATGAACATTGCATATTTACAATTCAACTTCATCGAGAAGTCATCTCCATACAGCAGTGTCCCATTACACCACAACGCAGCCGGACCTGAGGCTTTCCTCATGGCTACAGAAAGGAAAAGCATTGAATCTGCAGCCTTGGCTTTCCCACCATGTTATTTATTTACTGGCTTGGTTTTCTTTCTGGTTGGGTTTTATTTTCTTCTTCTTACAGGCTGTTTCATTGCACAAATACGTCCCACTCATATCCCAAGAAAGAAGATTCGAGATGTATTTTCAAATGCAAAATTCACAATAAAGAAGACGGGGCATGCAATCAAAGGATTCCTCAGTACGAGGGGTTAGTGGGGGCTATTAACCTTGCCTAAGATTGGGCAGGAATGTGACAGAGCCTCCTAACTACTGAACCCAGGGTTAAAGCAAAAAACTCATGTGAGCACTAAGGGGTTAATCCTTCAGCGGGATTCCAATCAATACGTAATGATTTGGCTGCACTGATCCAAGTCATGAGATGCTTTGATCCAGGCCATGTGGTGCTCAGGGAAATGTATCTGTTGCACTCACTGATGAACCATATTCTGAAATATCTTCTTTATTTGACTTCTGCATGGAAACTTCGTAAGGAAAGGAATTATTTTTTGCAACAATCTCCATAACCTTAGATGACTTTAAAAGCAAAATGTCAAAATAATATTGAAATGTCTATTTTATGCTCACACATGTATGTATTTTTCATGGCAAATCTTTTTGCTACAGTATGTCTGTGCTGTATTATGGACTTCAAACATACACAAAGGATATGAACACATACCAACATCTAGGTGTGGCTTTTATGACTTGCTTCATCCTGGATTACAGGTAACATTATAGGTAAATGCCCACTTTTTTTTTGTCATTTTCCTTTTACACACATGTGGAAATGCTGTTTATCTTCTTCTGTAATATTATCTGTCTGTGCGCTTTGACAGAATTGTGTTCCTCTATTATTTCAGATGCACTGGGTAGACAGATCACTGTAAATATGCTCCTGAGATGTTATCCCAAATACAAACTAGTTGGAAGAGGAAACCCTCCCAAATTCTGCCACTTTTGACTTAAAGCCCAAGGAGAATCTGAAGATTACTAAAGGCGCTTTTAAAAATTATTAAAAAAAAAAAAAAAAGAATTAAAAAGTACTGACTAGAAAAGGTATTATGAGTTTTACATGAACCTAATTAATTACTGCATTAATATCTTATTTTTAGCTGTTTACAAATAGTCCTTTCAAGCATAAATATATATGTGCAAGGTAATTTCCTAAAAAAACAACAGTAGGGGATAAACCTTATATAGACCTTCCCTATATACGAATATTAGACTGGTTTAACTGAATCAGTCTTAAAAAATGTTCAAGTGAGGAGAACCTCTGTAAAGTTTTTAAAAGAACTAAGGAACCAATGCATTAATTGCAAGGAAATTAGAAAAATACACTACACATTTCCTCATCTGAGGAAGAGGAGGAATGGTTGAAGAACAGCATCCGCCCAAGCTAAACAGCCATATGGTCAAACATCCTCCATACACAACAGAAAATTCAGAAAATAATGGGGTTTAGCATCTGTTTCTGTACCTGGATACAGCACAGGGTGAGAAAGGAGGCTTTCATGTTAACACTCTATTAAAATCCATAAAGACTACATATGAGAGTTATGATTTCAGTGTGTTTGGAAGAACAAAAAAGAAAAAAAAAAAAAGCAGCAGTGTATGAATCTGCCCAGTGCATGTTACCCACACACTGGGACTTGTGATGGCCAAGTAAGGAGTCAGTCCCCTGTGGGGTTTAAGCACTGTAAATCTCATTATAATATCAACAAGAGTCACATGGCTTAAACCCCCAGCAGGGATTTTTAAAGTTTCTCTGTGAAAGCCTAAAGGCCATGGCCAAGTCAACGGAAAGAGCCCTACCGAGATTTGTATTTATTTTTTAAATCCAAGTGCAAATCTCTTTTCTTTCCAGGGAACTTGCACAAGACAAGACAAACTATGTAGGACATGACACTCTGGTACTGTGTCCAAAGAAAATGATGGAATGACCAAGACAATATCAAACTCTAAATGATGCTCAGGATGTGAAAGGCTCGTGCTGTCAATAACCTAAAGGCTGGTGCTGACTGTAAATGGGAACTTAAAAGGTCACTTTGCTAACACCTATGCAGAGCTTCCACTGCCATTCAACCAAGAAGAGGAACTACTTCAACTTACCAAAAATAAGATATTTCAAAGAGAAAAAACCCTCAGTCCTGAGAGACAAACACCGGCCCCTCTGCAGGCACTGTGCCATTCCAAAGGCAGCGACTCCCATCCTGCTTGGGAGGGTTTCAGCAGCGCCTTTCGGTGACCTTTATGTGTCAGTATCAGATTACTGCTATTTTATCCATCCCACTTTTGAAGATATTATAGATTGCCACTTGTTCCCTGATAGAGCCTGAAGAAGCACCTCAAAACAAAACAAAGAGCGGGTTTATACAGAGGCGGATGTAACGCACAAAGGATACAGCCAGTGGAAATGAATGGAGAAGTCTGTTGAACTGATCTAAGTACCCACTTTGTTTGAGCAAATAGAGGTGGAAAAAAGAAGTTTTAATCCAGTAAATAAATAAACATCTTTGTGAGCATAACGCAAACCCATAATCTGAAATTGTTCACTGGTATTTTGCCTGCACGCAAGCACACCTCCTGTAATCTGGATGCATCCTTGGTCTCGTTGCTGGAGACAGACTTTTAGAAGATCTGAGCATTGGCAAGCAGAAGCAAGTTTTAGGTCTGTTTGATTTCTAATGACACATTAGAGTAGGTGTTTGTTTCTGTCACCCTCTCCTTCCCAGGAATGCATATTCATGGTTGGGTACTGGTGATGCAACACCAGTTAGTGGAAATGATTTTATAACAAGATATAATTTTCAAAGTAGTGAAGGAATAAATGATGTAAATTCAAAACAAGGTGGGTTTTTTTTCTCTTCGTAAGTACTTGTATAAAAAATAGTTAATACAACAGAATTACTTCCAAATAATGCAATAGTGATGCATTATTACATCGAACTACAGCAAAGAACACTTTGGGAAGTGAAATGTCTTGCATAAGTCACTTATTCATGACATACAAGAGAATAACAAAACCCACGTGCAAGGCTGAAAACTGTTTAAGTGTCCACTTATTTTCTGCTGCCTCCAGCTCTGTTTCCAGTACAGAGGGGAGGGGAGAAGGGACAGGCATTTCCACAGCTCCTCTGGGCTTGATGGATAGAGGAGAGGAAATTTTCCCCCTATTCTGCCTCATAGCCCCAAGGATCTCCAGGGGGTCTGGTAGCAATTTCACCTCCCATTCCTACAGGGATGGCTGCTGAAGCTGTTGCTTGCACAGCCCACTCCTGCCAGCCACTCACCTTCTGGAATACACCTGCTGTGCTACAGCATCCTGGAAGAACCACGCTCTGGGACACGAGAGCACAGGAGACAGAGATGCCAGAGACAGCCAAGTGCTGATGGAGAGTGAAAAGGACACCCCAAAGAGAGCTGGGAACATGCTGGGTATTGGGGAAAGCAGTGACCATAGCCCCGGCATGAAAGCTCCCAGTGTTCTTTAAATGGCTTAATTCAACCTCCACTAATTAAGCACATGGAACTGTGCTTGTACACAGTGGCTAAAAAGTCGTGGGTAAATATAAAATCCAGCTAAGTAGAAGCCTCAGTGTCTGCGCTTCTGCCACACAGTGGACCATATTTTAAATATTCATGATGCTGACATACTTCATAATTCCATTCTCTCTCTTCCACATCTGCTTGGGCCAATGATCTTTGCCAAAACACTGGGGGAAGTCAGTGATGGAGAGAACCATCCTTGACTTTCCATTACAGTTATGAAGCATCTGCTCACGTTCTAACAGAGCTCAGAACATGCCTGAGCCACCTGCACGCTAAAAAATCAATACCACATCTCCTGCTTTCTTCGTGCAAGAAGCTGGAGCACAGAACCCTCAGAAAGCACAGAACTGCCTTTTTAATTTTATTTTACTCCTCAGGGTCAATGGGAAGTGACCTCATCTTTGCCAGCTGCCATGAAACTGATATCCGTGTACAGCCCAGGCAGGAGTGTGGGGCTCTGTTTCACGCCACATTCCCCTTCTCTCTAATTTAAATGGCACAGCCATTGAGACAAAATGCCACAGTTTTGGTCCTGTACAGGAGAAGAAGACACACAACAGGAACCAACATGGCTCTCCCAGAGTTGTGACTGCCTGGTGAGCACAAAAGCTCATCAGAAAGCACCACAAGAATAAGGCTGCTGAAAAAGTCACAACTTTCTGAGTCAGAAACACTCACTGTGTTTGATTTTAAAGTGAAACAGAAGCAGTAATGATTAAAGCCTTGTACTAACTGTTCAAGTGAAAGTTCCTGCCTTCATGACAGAATCAACCGAACAAAGATGTGCTTTGCAGTGAAGTTCCACTGCTGCAAATCCCTTCAAATTCTTAGTAAGGTGGCACAGCAGCTCTTTCCTCTCTAAAATGTGAATTAAAAGAAAAACCCAACCAATAACTAAAAAAAATAAAAAAAAATCTAGATACTCATGCTCCTGTCCAAACCTCAGGAACTGCCCAGGAAGCAGATATGTGATCTATACAGGGGGCTGTCCAGGCAGGGTGATGCCTCTCCATCACTGGATAAAACTTAACAGAAGGTCATGGGCTTGCAGGGGAGGTGGCATTTGATGTGAGTGGTGACAGCTCTTTCTACAACTGGCTTGCAAATCTCCTGGATGATTTTTAGAGGAACACTTCTCCTCCTCACTACTTTAGTCCACATCCAGACCTAGGACTAGGAGCAGCTCGTGTTTTACATCAAGCCCTATTGGAAGTAACAAGAGGTTGTATTACATTCTAAATGACTACACCAATTTAAGACGACTCAAGTTAAAACTGCAGCCCACAGGCTGAAATCCTCTCTTCTAATCGGTGTGAACTAACTTGTATACTCCTGTAGCATAAAAAGGACAACAGTCCTGGTGTTGTAACACGAGGCCACCTGTGCACCCCATATCACTGCCCCCTATTTATGCCTCTTGTGGCACTATTCCCTAAATCCCTGTTCTGCAAGGAGAACCCTGGAGAATCTGCAGCAAGACTAAGACAAAATCTGGCTGCCCTTCCCTTCTACCCCACCCTCATTGCAAAGAGCAGAACCAGACTGGATAATTACAAGCATCCTCTTCTGGTTTTGATCTATCCACTGATGGTTTGGATTATTAATCAACATTATGATCCTCCAGCACTCTAACATGTCCTCCTTCCAGTGTCAATCCCTCTTCCATCCCTGCAGGAAAACTGCCACAGGGCCTGGAGACCCACTGCCCTACATCCCTTCCTTGGAGAAATTACATGTATTTCTTGGGAATTTAAAAGAAATGCCCATTGCAAAAAAATCCATCACCTATCTCCAGTGCAAATTCCATTCCTGCATTTGAATTAACGAGTTTCTCTATGATTTAAAACTCTTATTTTTTTTATTTCAACCTTGTGCCTAGGTACTGTAGTGAAAAGTACATCAAATATACCCAGACACACACGATTTGAAACGCTGGATTTTAAATTCCAGCACTGCTAACTAATGAGAACAATTTTTTCCTTCTTCTTCTTTGTAGCATCACTTCATGTACTTACATACCATAATCATATCCTCCTAGAGCCTCTATTTTTCCAGGGTGTAGATCTTTAATTCCCTTTAATCTGTCTTCATAGCCTATTCCCTCCAACTCCTTTATCATCCTAGCTGCTCTCCTCTATATTTGCTCCAGCTTCTCTTTATCCTTTCTGCAAGAGAGTGGCCAATTGTACATCACACTCAATGTGGTTTAACTGGTTCTGCATAAAGTAGAACAGGGGAAAAAAAAAAAAAAAAAAGGACTCGGATGCAACATGCATGTTTATGCCTCCCATGACTGCATTTACCTTTTTGACTAAGACATGGCACAGTGTCCCACCTTAATTTCTCAACCCCGATTATGTCTCAGCCATTTCCCACACAACCGATGCTGAGCAGCTGACGTGTCACGTCAAACCCGCAGTTTGGAATTTTGATTTCCTAGCTGGGCTACTTTCAACTTATCCCTGCTAAATCTCATTTTATTCCTCTCTGAACAGTCTCCTAATTTATTCAGATTAAAACGGATTGATTCAGTATCTTAGTTTAATTAGGAAAAAAATGTGATCCAACCACTTTCTTGGGTTTTTGGGGCTGGGGGGATGTTCTGCAGGGGTTTTTTTCAGATTTTTTTTTTTTTTTTTTAACACTGACTTTCAGCACAGCAATCCCATCCCTCTTACACACCCATTCACACGGCAGAGGGAGGTGGCAATGGCAAAGCTTTGGCCCCAGTTCAGCAACCCTTTTAAGAACACACACAAGTATAAAAACACAGGATTAGACCTTGGACTTCACGGAGACCGAGGTGTAAAATTACCAACGAACATACATACTTTGTAAAAAGATCCTGTTTGCCAACCTGATTTTACTGTAATTTATATTCTGTTGTAACATTTAAATTTATAGTAAAAGAAAACACTGCGAAACAAGATCTATTCTTGTTCAACAAAATTCTATTCTGTTACATTTAGAGTTGAGGCAAGCCTTCCACTCTTATATAAACCGGCGATACGTCAACAAATATGATTAACAGGGATTATTCACGTCAGTATTTTTCACCCCTGTCCCACAGGCACAACAAAACCTGTGCAGAAGGTGACTGTCACATCACACACAGCCTGGCAGCTCGCTGGGGGGGCCTTCGCCCACCCCACACCCCTGCGGCAGCAGCAAAGTGCCCTTGGGGAAATGTTTATAAAAATATAATTAAGATAAATAATAACTCCAAGGGAAAACTACAGCTAGAGCATTTCATTCTCTCTGCTGCATGCCTTCCCCTTGGAAGAATGCTGTTTAAAAAAGTGCTAAAATTGAGAGGACACAAGCCTGCTTCCCCAGGGAAGCGTGCTGAATCATACAGGTAGTGTAAATATCATATGCTGCTGCAGGTGCTAGGCTGTCTATTTGTTTGTGTTTACTAAAAGGCGTAACAAATAGTCCCACTAAAACAGAACAACACTTGGCACTGGACTGATAGGTACCAGAGCAGCCACAAATCACACTCATGCATTTAGATCTGAACTTCTGAGCAACACTAGAGCTTCACCCTACTTTTTGGGAGGGCCTCTTTGCCATGATTTGCCCCTTTCAGAGCACAGAGAAGCTCAGCATCCTTCCCGAGCATCCCACACCCAGGGAAAACCATGCAACAGTGGGAAAGAAAGCCAAAAAAAGACAAGAAGTACAGAACAGGCTTGCATGACATACATGGCCAGCTAACATCGTTTACAGCTTTGCAACTCCTGAGTTAATTCACAGTATAAACAACAAGGAAAATGTTTCTTCCGAGCAAGACTTCCTGTAAACTGTTCATTAGAGCGCACAGGGCGCAGGGCTGTGCACCTGCTGATTAACCATGCGCTCCAAGAATAAACACAAACCCCAGCCAGCCAGATTGTTCTGGAATTTGCTCTGAGCTGATTTTTCTTCCCCCATGTTATAAATTGGATTCTACAATAAAACAAACAGCAGAACATAGGTTGCCGAGAGTTAAAATCTACTTTTTACACTACATTGACCACAGCACCCACAGGCACAGCTACAATGTCTTTCTATGAATGGGACAGATTGCCATATGGATGCAGACACTGAACAAGCTGTACAACTCCTGGCGACAAGTGCCTAGGGGACTGTCCTATATTAGCACCACCTGTGCTGTGGAAATTGTGCTCTGTGTATGAAATGGTATTTAAGGGCCCATCGCGATGTTATTTTTGAGTATACACAAAAAGGAAAATTACAGTTAAAAAGAATTTGCTGGCTAGCGGATCTGTTGCTCAGCTCTCGAGATCGTTTCCCAAAGGAATAGCTCTCCTCTTTATTCATGCAGCCCAAAATGACAAGCTGTAACACATATTAGCAGTTTCCCTGCCTGGGCTTATACCATCCTTTTAATGACAAGAATCTACTTTATAATATACATATGTTTTGCTGATCACACAGAAGAAATTACAGGCTTCCTACTAACCACCACCACCTATACAGAAAAACACCCCATGGCATTTCACAAACATTGCTCCAGCACCAAGCAATGCAATATGAATTCTCCTTGAGCTCCTTCCCCCAGCCCTCACTGTGCAGCAGGTAGAGCCACAAATCCCGATTACCAAATTTAAATGTGCATCTCACCACTTTGAAAATACAACTGTATCTGCCTGACAAAAATAGAGCTCCAGATCAGCACAAGATGTCGAGGGAGAGAGGAGAAGGGAAAAGTAGGGAAGAGAGTTTTGAGCAGTACCTAGCTGCTCTATGAAAAGAGATATTACCCCTCTCTAAACTGCAAGAAAAAAAAAATGCCAAGAAAAAGTAAAGTAAAACAAATTGAATTAAAGAAAAACAGTTGTAAAGTGAACATTACAACCTGGGAAAAATGATGTCATTTTATTGAGAAACTTGTTTTTTTTTTCATTAAACCACAGTGAAACGGATAAAGTTTATACAGTTTAATGGTGGAGTTTTACTTTAAATGCTGCTCAATATCTTAGCAGTACAATATAACATGATATAACAGCTGTCATACTAACTGCTCCGTTTTTATTGAACAGCACAGAAAATAGTCACACCAAAGTCACTTAAGTCCTCTACTTCTACAGCACTTTCAAGGGTGTTTCTGCTCTCAGACTGTGCTACATATGTTAAAAAAAATAACACAGTTCTTTATCAGCTCCCTCCTCAGCTCTTCAGGACAATCAGATCTGAGCAAATTCTGAGGAAGGACAACTTGCACATAGGAGGAAATAAAAAGAAACAGAAATCCGCAGTGCAGTAAACGAAAACCAGGTCCCTTTTTAAGAGTACTACATAAACACCTCTAATAAAAGAAGAGGACAAATTTTCATTGGACCTTAAGTATTTAGACAGGAATGTTTTAGTAAAAGTTTAACTGCAAAGTGCATGCAATTAACAGAAAGCCATCAGCTATTTCTCTGGTATGTAAAAATAGCATTAAGCTGTATTAAATGCACGTGTAAGTATCTCAGTTGCAAGAAAAGGGAGGAGATATGCAAAGCACTCAGATATCAAACAATGATCTGTTGGCCAGATGGAGGAATAAAACAATACATATGCTAAAATTTGGAAAAGTTCTGTTAGGCGTCTGCCAAGGCTCACCCAATCTATTTTAAGTGCTTTTTGATACATTAGCTTAGTGTTTGGAGTTGTACAACTGATGGTTATTACACAGGACCAGAGAGCAGCGAAGCGCTGGCGTGCAGGAGCTCCCTGACGCCGGCACAGCTTCCCAAGCACCCAACCCAGCACCCTCCTCCAGCCAGGGGCCACACCAAACATTCCCAGGCTGGTTAGCTTCATCTTTCGTAGGGAAAAAACAATAAGCTGCTTTTAGTTCAGTGAAGGAATTCTCCGAGAAGTGTGATGAAGGAGCTCCTGAGGAGCAAGTGGAATTGTACAACTGATTTAGCACCGTGGCAGACGGTGGGTGCGGGCGACGCACAGGAGGCTCCACACCCGCATCTGAAAAGCACGAACAATAAAAAGTGCCTGATAAGGCTTCAAACTGAAGATTAACAGCCCCAGGTCTGAGTCACAGCCGGTGTTTTTTCAAAGCTGATTACAGAGGAGTGACTCAGAGGGGAGCACGTTCAGTAACTGGTGGCATTTCTTTGGCAGGGGAGTGAGTGCCAAGGGATCAGACACTGGGACACTGCACAGAATAAATGGAGATGGCCAGGTCGGTGCCCTGCTGTCACTGCGTCATCACCACCAACAGCCCAAGCACAGCCATTCCAGGTGCAATGAGAAGGAGAGCAGCCATGTGGGAAGCAGGATGGTTTATCAGATACCTAGCTGGGCATCCAGGCTCAAGTCTCCCACTCCAATCCAGCTCCACAGCAAGGATGGAGGCACCTGAGCTGCTCAGACCACAGATAAGGGCACAGGGGTCATGATGGGGTTTGAGTACGTGGAGCAGCTAAATACCTCTTGGGAGGAAAGGCCCCAGGGACACCTACTTCTTGAGGGACAATGGATCTGAGGTAACCTAATCCAACACAACTCTGCTGATGGTGAAGGATAATGAACTAAAATCAGCTGCAGAGAGCAACTGAGGGGAGCTGACACGGCTGAGCAGATCTGATGCTGGCACCAGTGCAGAACGAATGCCAGGGACTAAGTGGAGAGGCTGGCCAAGAGAGGATCGGGCCCTGGGAGCATATGGACTGCAGGCTGAACTGTTTCATCCCGAGCATTAATAATGGACCCAACTCTGTAATTCTTAATTGCGCTGAATCCTAATGCCCTCATCTAAGGGCCTTGGGATTTTGATGGAGGATCAGCTGGCATGGAAGATAACAACAGTGAAACGCGAGGCATTAGGCCTAAGCAGCAGATCAATGGTCTGCCACGCCATTCCTCACTTCCCTTCAGAGCCTTCTCCAGACTCTGTCCTCCTGCCACGCTGGCAAGAAAAAGCAATTTTAAAATCCCCTTGTTTATCCCATCTATTTTTCCTATGAGACGGCTGCTTGCTTATGTGGAAGGACAAGACTCAAGTATATTTGGAAAGGGTATAAAGGCAACGAGGGGAAGAGATGGGACTGCTGGCAGATGGAGAAAGGTCTCTTGGACACGAAGCCTTTAACTGCAACTCTTCACCTTACCTCTGGTAAACAACAGATGCACTTCTTAAATTAACAGGTCTGGACCTTCTTTAACTCACTTGTTTATGTACAGCCTCCACCATGCTGGCTCTGCTGCAGTCAGTGCAGGATGGTTCCAGCGGATGGGACATGCACGACATGTTCAGCAGCTCCACTGCACCCCCAGACCTCCCAGCAAACCCAAGCTGGAGCAATCTCTCCCCACTGCAAAGCACTGATGAATTCTGCACTCCTCTGGTTTTCCAAACCTATCCACAAGGGGAATACTCCCAAGCATGCAGGTTTCAGGATGCCCACTGTTAATCAGGTTTTACAGTCACTAGCCACCTGAAGTGACCGGACATCCCCTCCGCTTTGTTTTGGTGTTTTTCTTAAGAAAATAATCAAGTTTCTTCCAAGTTAGATGCAGTGGAACAAGATGGAAAGTGGGTACTGTCCATGACATTTCTAAGCACAGCAGATGTACTTAACTGGCTCCTGTTATTTATTTATTTACTTGTGTGGAGAAAAACTGCTTCTTACTAAAGAAACCCAAATGCTGATAAGATGATGAGAGGTTTGCATGCTGGTTGATGGTCTCACTTTCCCTTATCCTGAATGAATACAAGTATCTATAACTAAATATTTCCCTTAGGGTACTGATGACTGAGGTATGTTTATTGCATTGAGTGAATTTATATATATAATCAGCACAATAAACATTATTAAATTGTCTGAGTAAAATCAAAGCATGAAACACACAGTCAGTGCTGAATTCTAATGATGCTGAATGCCCATGATTGCATGGGGAAAGGATCTTAACAAGCCTTGATTTGAGCTTTGGCATCCGCCTCACAAATCACACGAAATGTTCTCTCTTTAATAGTGCTGAATATTGATAAATGTCTCTGCACGGCACAACAGGGAAGTTGGTCTCTATTGGCAATCTTTACCAAAGTGTGTTTTTTCCTTCTCTACACTCAAGGGTTTACCCTGAATGATTTAATTATAATTTTCCTTGTGTAAGACAAATTAAAGAGGAGAGTAGGAGTGTCATGCCAAAGCAGATTATTTATCTCCTTAACAGATTGCTGTGCACCAAACCCCAGAGCTGCTGCTGCTGCTACTTACAGAAACTGGGCGAAATGTGGGACAAAAGCATAGATGTAATATACATTTAAAGCCCAAATGAATGAAAGCATTAACCCATTATTTATAGCTGGAATTGTTTCATTCCCAGGGAAGCCATACACACAGAACATGCAGAAACCAAGTGCAGCACCATCATGTTCCCTGGCCCAGGAGGGAGGGTGCCTCCTGCTTCTGAATGTATTTTTGCTTTTTGGACGTCCCAGGTGACTCTGGTCACCCACCTGCCATTTGTTTTTTAGTCATAAAGGAGAAATTTTGCTGTCCCTGGGCCCCAAGCAGAGCAGCCCTGCAGTGGGCAGTGTCACCAGAGCTGTGTCCCCGCAGCCTGTGCAGAACCCCAGTCTGGGCTGGCGGCACGGCGACGCGTGGGCACGCCAGGCAGCCAATGACTACTGCTCCTGCTATTTTAAACCCCTTGTTTATAACCAGAATGTGTTTTTACCCAAGATACAGAGCAGATCTGCTGCTCGCCTGCTGATTCTACCACAGGTGCCTCCTGTCTCACAGGTCTGGAGGAGCCTCACAACCTGACCTGTGGGATCAGGAACCCCCTGAAACACAGCCTGAACTATCCCAGTGACATGTGCCAGAGATAATAGTAACTCCCACATAACCAACTTGCCTCCTGCAGCCCACTCCTTCTCAAAAGCCCAAGAGAAAGGGGTTGAAAACAGCTTTACAGCACACCCTAAAAGTTAATGCTACCTGTATATGATTATTTATGGCTGCTGGGTAGTCGTTATGATGTGGCTGTGGCTTAACTGTTAGGACACTTACAGATTTTACTATGTGCTTTTTATTGTTGGTTAAATCTAAATAAATAGCTCTTGGTTGTATCAGACCAGAGCTAACAGCCAGTTGCAGGAATGAGGGGAAATCCACAAGTCAAAAACCTGCCCTGGCCAGCCCAGGCTGTGACTTATGTGATGAGAGGTGGAAGGGCTGATACCTCCCTAGTGAGCCCTTCCCACAGCCCCACCTGACCTGAGCCTGAGCTAGGGACTGCCTCCAGAAGTCTCCTTAGATTTGTTGTGCTGAACCAGATGGATACAAGAACACCCATGGATTTCGCTCTAAGTCCAGAAAACTCGTGCTTGCACCAGACCCGTTTTTCTTTCTAGTCTTAACCTTTGCAGTCAAAAAATTACTAAACCCCTGCTTGTGCCTGTGCTCTCTTTTGCAAGCCCACTAAAATTTCACTTTCTGTGAGCTTTAAAACACACAATGTGATGGCAGAGCACATCAACTCTTCCCTCTCTGCTCACTTCCCACCCCGAACTCCCTGCCTGTAGATAAATATCCTTTCGGAAGGGAAACCAGTGCAAAATATCTCACCAAGAGGAGTTTCTGTGTCACATGAAATCCAGGCAGGCACCACGGTGCCTGATGAGACTGCAACAAAACCCTTAAGTGCATCGGGAGGCATTCTACTGCCTGTAGTCTCCTGCTCTACTTATGGATAAACATGTAATTCAATCACTGCAGCAAATGGATGGCATAAAGCCTCCATGTACCAAAGAGAGGCAGGACAAAGCAAATTCTGTAGCTCTTGTATTTGTATTCCTAAATATACCTATTTTGTATTTTGATATTTCAGAGAATTCAACAGATATGAAAGAAAAGTATAAGGCAAGCTTAACAACACAGGTATTGATTCCAGCACTGAGGATTTAGTCTTCTAAACTAAGACAATCTCAAACAATACCATGGCATCTTTTTGCCTTCCTAATTAATCTGGAACTTTACTAATAAAAGCATGTGTATCACCTTGTCTGTAGATCCTAATTGCCTCCAGGCCACAATTACAGGACTCAGACACATGGATTTCCAGGTCTGCTCAATACTATACACAGAGAAAATTCATATTTCAGAACAGATTCCTGTATTTCCATTGTATTTCAAACTGAACTGGATTTGTTTCCTGGTTTAGACTGCTATTAGCACACAGGACATGCCTCTATTCAATGAAAGAAGATCTATTTTGCTGCATGGGTTTTTACTTTATATACTCGGTAAGAAAAAACATAGATAAAAAATTTATTGGAAAGCCATAAACCCATCTTATTCAGTTCTACATGCTGCAAAAAGGGAATTAATTGTTTAATAAACATCAAATTTTTTTTTTAGTATCCCATGTAAGTCTTCATGAAAACCAAATCCTTGGCACTTACATGCATTATAAACATATTCACTGATGTTCCCACACACGTCCTTGCAATGGGTATATAAAGGATGCCTTACACACACAGCACTTCTTCCTACAGTGGGTGTGCTCTCCTTTAAAATCTATCTATTCCCAGCAGCACTATTTTCTTAATATCAGAAAGATATAAGAGGTATTTATATAGCTTCCCTATCAATCTACTTTCAGACCACCAGAAATACAAACTCTATGGCTTAAAAATTCCATTATCCTCTTTCTAATGAATGAAAGGAGGACGGAAAGACGAAGCCATCAGTTTCCATAAAATCCAGCTTTCACTAGTGTCTGCTGTAACATTTCTAGATGGGCAGAGGGACTCTCCTGACTGCAAAGGAGCACTGCCCTCCCCACTGCGCCCACACCTCGAGACCCTTCCTCCTCCTCCTCTTCCTCCTCCTCCGGCAGCGGCGCCGAGGCTGCAGCCGGTGCTGGCACCCACGGCCCTGGCGCCTGGGCCTGTCTATCTCCCCAGAAGCAAAAGTTACGTTGTTAGACACGCCTCAGTGAAATCTGGGGGTGTAAAGAAACAAACCTGCAATAAAGCATCCTCTGGAATAAAGCAGAGCCCGCGCTGAGAAGCACGTCAACAGACAACCCCTGATTTAAGCCATTTCTTTTAACAATGCAAGCCGAGCAAGTATAAATTAACTCACACTTTTAAAAGCCAAACAACACCAGTTAGCTAATTTTATCAGCACTTAAAAAAAAAAAAAGAAAAAAAGAAGCCACTTTGTTTTAGAGAAACCTGGTGAACTCAACCGTGTCTTGTGAAAGAAGGTAATACAGAGTACAAGAAGGCAAATACGTTAGACGAGATAGGGCGCCAAAATTTGGTAGAAAAATGGGGACTGTACTGACCAACAGATTTTCTTGCTCACCTCCAGCCTGTAAACCCAAAGCACAACAAGAGTACCAACACCTGTGATGCAAAACTCAAAAAAAAACAAACCCCAGCTTCTTCACGCTTCCCAATACGCTTATCCAGCACACTTCTAATTAGCTAATTGTGCCCACATTGATCCAATTAACAAGCCATAAAGATCTGAACAAAAGGAGCATATTCTGCCCAGTGGAGACTCTATTCAACCACGCCAACACCAGACAGAGCAGGATGTGGAGGACAAAACCGAGGCCAAGGCACTTGGCCACCGCTCCCGAGCGTTTCGCCATCGCTCCGGGACGCTGCTCCGAGATGCTCAGGGTGGAAAACCCCGCAGGCACCTACCTCTCCCGTTTAGGAGTGTGGACTGATAGCTGTCCATTAGTTGAGGCGTGTGGGTTGATGATTAAGGAGGTCTTGGAGGGCGCAGAGGAGGAGACGCAGGTGGTGGACAGGTCCAGGCTGCTGTGGTTGTTGCTGGCTGCCTCCTCCGCTGTGTGCGAGCTTGTCACTTCCTTCCAGAGCTGCTGCAGTTCTGTTGGAATCATGCCTGAAACAAACAAATTGGATAATTAAATCAATTAACAGCTAATTCGGCCGTCTTCAAACAGTAATTAAATCAGAGAGTCAGTAAACAAAGCCTAGTGTTAGTTTTGCCTGTGTGTGTTTTTGCGCATGTATTTTTTTTTTTTTTAATAACTAAATGCTAATACTGCACTGCACGACTCTGCTGCGCTCTGGTGTGACACCTGCAATACTCATGGAATGCAAAATCTGGGCTCTGGGGCAGAGGGATCCACGCAACACCACCCCTACAGCAAACATCATGTCAAATATTATAAATTTTTGCAATTTTTAGACCAAAGGCTCATTTTCAGAATCTCTACTTGGGCAAAAACCACCCCCCACACCTAGAGCAAGACTAACAGCAAAGGTGGCCACTGGATATGCTGTGTTCAGCTAAGAAATTCAATTTCCTTCTTCCTCCACAATTATTTTTGCCTTTCTTTTTTGTTTTTAGCAAAAAACAAAAAAAAAGTGACTTAGACTCAGTTAGAAAGTGACTACTCTCTAACCTGTTTTTAAAAACAAAGAAGGTCTTAGGAAAAAAAATACTCAGCTTTATTATTATGACAACATGAACCACAACATGACTAATTTTGTGCTTAAGTTTTAAATGATGACAAATAGCTTTGTTATTAAATACAGTTTTTATTAATCACTTTTAGACGTAAATTATGAATTCATATTGTCTTCCTGAAATGCTTTTCAAATTTTAACAGTCAAATTGATTATACTATGATTATTTCATTAACACACCTATCTTTCTCATTAATTTTGGTTTCTCGAACTGCTCACTTAATTGATGGATGTGTCTACCGAAAAAGTGTATAACTTTCTATACAAGTAACACTATTATTACTGTCATTTCTTAGATCGATGCTAATGAGCCATTCAAAAGTAAAATCAAAACAGAAAATAAGCTTCAAGAAAAAATAATAATAAAAAATAGTATTTTTTCAAATGTGCCAAAGTGGACACCAGGGTTAGGGAGACAACATTCAGTAACGAATGCAACTGGAAACTGCAAACTTCAATGGGCCAAATGGAAGGTGAAGCATGTGCTCATGCTGAGATCATGCTTTTGGATAAAGCTGATGTTTGTGACATGATCCAACAAGTCAAGTTTCTCTCACTGCAGACTATTTCAGTGCTCTTTCAGAGAAGGCCATGGGAAAAAATTAGCAGTAGAGACACGTCACTCAAATATTCAGGGAAAAAATAATAATAATAAGCCAGTGTCTATGTGTTTTTAAAGAGGTTTCTCATCAGTGTGCTTCCAGCTCATCGTTTGGGTGACTGTTCATTGTTTCACCATGTTGTAGCTCTGGAGCTATCCTAAGGAAACCTGCCATTTTCTGAGTGTACAGCAGCAGCTCACACAGGCATGTACCTCACCCAACCTAAGGTATTGAAATAAAAAAAAAAGGCAGTCTGCATTATATTCATTTGAAACACATAATAAAAAATGCCAAGGTCTAAATTTAATTTATTTTTGTCATTTAGAATACAATGGATAGATAATCATCTCAACGTGATCAGCCAAACATCTTTACTTTGCTAAACTGTTAAAGATTTTAATTATGCTAGCTTTGGAGAGCACTGGTCTAATGAGGCGATAGACTCCAGAGAATCTAAGTGGTTAAGAACTGTGAAATGAGTCTGATAGGATTTTTTTATATTCACCGTGGATCGTTTGCATATCAAAGAGGAGTAAATTATTGCACGACAGACCAATAACCTTCCCCGCCTTTCCCAGAGTAGCATTAACAAAAACAGTTGGTCTCTGGTAACGGTTCACTACAAAAAAATGCTGAAATCCTTAAGTATCTGCAATTAATATATATTAGGGAAGAGGCTTCAATTTATACATTAAGTGATCAGATATTCTTAGGACACATCCGTTTCTCGAAAGCCACGTCATTTTCCTTTCATCAGCCCCAAATGCCAATTATATTTTGATGGATTTTGTCCCAAATGAGCATTTAGTTATTAGACATATTCAATTATTACTTGTCCCCTGGAATTAAACCTCTGAGCAAATTAAACAAAGAAAAAGGTCAGTACACAAGCCCGTGTCCTGTTTTGCTGTGTGGGGGCTATTATTTTCAAACACCTTGCAAAGTGACAGTGTGGGATGTATTTTTAGCTAACACGCTTGACAGGACTGTCTGCACACTAACAATTACCTGTGAGCAGGGCTGACCCTTACACACTGTTTACTCAGTTGAAACAATAGTGAATAGACTTGTCTGTTGATGATAACATATTGATATGAGAACATATGAGCCGACACCTATTTCTATTTTCCAGAATAAGCAAATAGGAAAAGAATAACTGGCCTTTTCTCCTTTTTTTTTCTTTTTTTTTTTAGTCTGGATTTCTGCAGATTTTTAATTAGACGTAGGCTATCATCCACTCTCCTCTCCCTGATCTCCACCTTCCTCTCCCCCCAGTCACTTTTGGATCTACCAATGCTTTCTCCCAAAGAAAATCGTGAAAGTGTTACAGCCATTAAAACAGACATACACATGATATTTATGCCTCTAAAAGTCAAAGTGTTTGGTCTAACTTCCCATAGAAGTGTAAGTCCCATTAGTACTAAAAACAACTATACCACAGATAGAAAGAAAAATAAAATATATTCAGTTGTGTGGGGGAAAATGCTGGAGATAGTAAAGATTTTAGGCTGGGTGACATTAATTTAAAGAGCTAACTGTGATGTCATACACGTTTGCACACAACCCCTTGCCAAAAATTGAATACATCACCTGATTAATAAAATGAAATTAAAAATAGCCTCTCTCCTCGTGCCTTAAATTTAGTTCCTTTAGAATAATTCTGGAGAGAATTCCTGACTAGCCTGTCAAACTGGGCAGCTGAAAGGTACGCTCATCACTCACCCAGCAAAATGGTTAAATAAAATAATAGAACAAATGGCAAAAGCAAGTCAAATAGATCCACGACCACTCGCAATAAATTATGTAATTTACCATTTAACAGTCTCATTTTAACAGCGAGAGCTAAATTTCAAGTCAGATTCCCAGAACTGCGCTGCAATTACCCGAGATCGCTGCAACTTCCTATGGACCAGGAATGGGAGTCAGACTTGAAACTGCCAAATCTACAGGAGCAATCAGGCACCCGGATGTCTCAGTCCTATTATTTTCACTTGCTGGTGATCTGAAGTGTGATTTGCAGTTTCATTTTAAAGATACTGAAGATCTCACTCTCAGCAGCTCAGAACACTGCTGAAATGGGGTTTATTTTAAAATTGCTGCTATGTAGAGATGTAAAATCTAGATTATAGAAGTGTCTAAATACTAAGCAGCAAAGATGACACAAATATAACACTGAAGGATGTGCTATTTTGCTTAAGACAATAGGCGAGCACTAAAAACTAAAATGAAACTAAAATACAGATTTAAACAATCTATTAGTTCTGAAAACATAACGAAAATGTCACTTATGAAGTAGCATTCTCTCCTTGGAAACATTTATTACTATTACAGATACTTAAGAATAAAAGCAAAATGCTCTTAAACTGAATTCACAGCTACATTTACTAGAGGGATGATTTTATTTCTTTTATACACACATATACAGTATTTGTCTCAGTCTTGCAAACTGTTCTGAAAACAAAAGGGCATGAGAGATGTAATTTTTTTTTTTTAAATAAGAAACGTCTATTACCCATTATTTCAAACTACAACCCTGGCTGTACATTGCATTTTTCAGGACAACTAGTCCTCTTGATTATGAAAGAAAATGTAGGCACAGGTTTAAAAAATGTATGTTGTGGGGACAGTTGACAGATTACTGCTCACGGAACTCAATTTCCCAACCCCAGGTATCACCGGCTCAAAGACAAACAGAGTTGCTCAACCTCTTTGTGTCCTTGTACTTCCATACCCAGGTGACCATGTTCAAGCAAGCAGAAAGTTGATTTAAACCTCATAATGACATCAGTTTTAAGCCATCGTCTCTCTGATAAAAAGGAATAAAATATCGTGCTGGATTGCAACCCGCCTCAAGTCTCAAGTCCCTCTTTCCTGCCGGCTCCCGCCGCCCCCAGCGCTCGCAGCTCGTTTCCCTGCCAGAACCAGCCCTCTCTGCTTATGTTTGTGTCGTCTCTGGCGTGCAAGTCAGCACCCCTCAGGTTTTAAATACGCTCCTGGGCAAGGACTAATAGTTACACTTCCCTGCTAACCATATCAATCAATGCCACGACGGCTGAATTACCTACTGGTGTCTCCGATGTGTTACTGCACAGATTACACTTCATGCATCACCACATTCATTTCTTTCACATTACACATGAGCGTGTCTTGTCACTGCCCAATTGCCCTCCTTTGGACAGCTTAACTGATGGACTATACAATGAACCTTACTGAGCCAACTTAATGGTATAGGAGCTGTGGGAAAAATTAGCAAGGTTGAAGCTTGAGTCCAGTGGCTGTGTGGGAACAGCCTGGGATGCTTCCAACTATAAATCTGAGGTGTAATTAATGCACGTTACAACATCTTGCAAGCGTAAATGGCGTTTTATCTACGTGCCCTTTTTTCCTGGACTCATTTCACACCCTCTCCCCATCACTCTGCATTGATAGTCACTGACCAGGTACAGCCCCAAGCCTGATCCTGCAGCTCCCAGCCGGGCACCACCTTCCATGGATCAGCCTCCAGCTCCTGCACAGTGCTGCTCTACACCAGGCATCCAAGTTTTGGGATGCTGGGAAGTTTAACTGAGACCTGGGGAGTCACGGGTCAGGCCCCCAAAAGCTCTGCCTCTTAACAGAGGAGTTAAGCACCCAAATGCCTTCCTGGGTTTGGCAAAAACAAGCCTAAATAAAGCACATCAGCCACCCAACAAAGAAGACTCCACTCCCCGGTCTGGCCCCTGTTTATCCATATAAGTCAATATTCACCAGCCACCTCACTCTCCTTTTTTGCAGCTATGTACACAGAAAAAAAAGGAGGGTGAAGAACAGAAGCAATTTTGTCTTGTCCCCTCCATTTAAGTGAACAGGGCTAAATGTAAATTCATGTATGATTTAGAAACTAGGAACAGCCCTAAGGCTGCTTTCAAGATCCCAAATCATTCAGCCTAGGCTGACTCAAGCTATAAAGGTGAATGTTCAAATTTATTATGGGGCAAGGGAAGGAGAAGGCAGGATTATTCAGAAATACAAGCATCATGGTTGATGCCATGGCATGCCTGAGCCATGCCAACTCCAAACAGTCTGCTATAACCACAGCAACCAGAGCTCAGGCTGTTAAAACTGTCCCACGGCTTGCAGACAAACCCAGCTTAAAAAGTAAAATAATAAATTTAAGCCAAAAAAGAAAAGACAGAATAAAAACCCTAGGTTATAATCACTGTCAAAAGTATTGTGGATTTAAGTAGTGCTTTCAGTGTATCAGTGTCTTAAAAAAATAAAATAAATTGGGATTTCAGCAAAGCAGTAACTTCTTGCAGAGTGCAGGACTGAATAAAGATGTAGGAGGATCTAATTGTCAATAACACCATTAGAATTAAATGGAGTTAATCCCAATTTGCCTCAGTGTGGAGGAAGGAGCAGGAGCACCGAGGCAGTGACGCAAAGGCTGTGGAGAGCAGCCCTGTCCTGTCTCCCTGGCAGCCACAGCCAAGGGCACTCAGAGCTCCCAGCCTGTGGGTCAGAGCTGCTCTGTGCCAGCTCATGGCCAGGCTGGGACCAGGAAGGCCCAATCAACACATCTGGGAAAGAAAAAGCTGCTCTTACACACCCTTAGCCATGAAGCCAGCACCAGGAATCGATAAAGACTCCTCCTGTGAAGGATTCCAAGACCAGATGAGTACAGCCAGCAGCTCTGAGTCCACCAGAGCAGCTACAGCTGTGCAAACTGCATGTGAACTCCAAGCCCTCTGCACCCTGCCAGTCAGAGCAGCCCAGGATGGCAGCACTGCCCTCCTCAAAAAACACCTCTATAATGCCCACCCTGCCTGTCAGCATCTTTCTGTGCTTAATACTTTATGAGCTTGTGAGCTCCTTCTCCCTCTCCTCCCACGTGATAACTCCATGTGGGTCTGCAGACACTGGCCCTGCCACCCAAACCCCTCACCTACCTTGTGCAAGGGGTTGCAAAGGCAGAGTAGGCTGCCCAGGCTGGATGGTCAGCAGCCCCTGACGCTGCAGAGACAGGAGATGCTGCTGCTGCAACTGCTGCATCTGTAGGAGCTGCTGCTGAAAGGCCAACTGCTGCGTGGCCACTTGCTGCTGCTGGGGCTGGAAAACACAAAAAAAAATATAAAAATGCATACTTGTTAATACAAGAGCAAAGCAGAGGATTTACAAGGCTCCTTGTCTCAGCTTGCTTCAATTCTGATGGCAGTAACTCGGTATCAAGGCCAAGCCAGTGAGCCCACCACCCTTGGCAAAGACCCCAAGGTATGTTTAGATGCTGGAGCTAACACAGGGCTGCAGATTCCCATCTCCAGTGGTTAACTTTCACCCAACCTAATTCCCTGTTGCCATTCCCATTACAAATGTATACAGCATTTCTTGGTCCATGTGTTCGTGTTTTACCCCAGATGTGGCTGTGTTTGAGTCCTGGGTAAAGCAAACGCTGGTGAAAATCCTGGGTAATTCTTTGAGGCAAAGAACATGAGAATCACACCCCATGATCACATCACACTTAGATGTAACAAGAAACCCTTCACTGTGCTCTGTTTGCTCATTCAAGGGCTGTCTCAACTATTAAAGCAATTCGACTGGCTTAATTTACGGTATTTTATACTCACTCTCTCTTCTTCATCCATCAAGCCCCACAATACTTTCTGCTACACTGGAATTATTCTGTGCTGTATTTAAGGCTGCTACTTCTGCACTTTGAAATTTTTAATTATTCTCACTAGAAAGAAGATGGAGTTGCTTTACTCCACAGGGATGTGAACCTTGAACCTTCGAGGTGTAAAAGAACATGTTGCTTTTCTCACTACTGTACCCGGAGAAGCTTTTAACTACTCTGTTTATCACTTCTGACATAAATAAATGAGAAAAAATCAGACCTTTGAAGAAGAAAAACTTCATCTAATATTGTTAATTAGCCATGACAAACGATGAAATAACATTGTAAATCTTTCATAGAAACAGCCACTAGATTTTAATTACACACATTCATAATTTAGCAAACAACATCTTACTTGAATGTGAGTGTTTAATATGTACAGTACTCGAGGCTTCAGAGTCCTTAATTTTGTTCAGTTAAGGAAGCCTCTAGGTTTTGCTTCCATGCTCATCTTGTATTTTATTTGCTTTGTTCTTTAAAATCCATGAAAGGCTTTGCATTTTGATAAATATCTTTTTATTTATTGTACAATGACAGGAGGAAAACTTTTGTTGTGTAAAACATCAATACATCATGCCAGTGTTTAGCAGTTCCTTGTGCTAGCCAAAAAAAATTAATGTAGATTTCCTTAGTAATTATCTGAGTGATAGAAAGATAATACAGTGCAGTAGTACAATAAATAGAAGGAAATTATCTAATATCCCTAATCTGCTAGGAATCATATCAAGGTGGAGGTCTTATACACATTATGGCTAACAATTATGGAAAGAAAATTAACTCTTACCAAACTGCACACTTTCACAAACAAACCCCAGACAGATCCCGAGCTTTCTGTTGCCCTTCCTTGACACCAAGCCAGAGGATCACTGGCCCCATTCCCTACTGGTGTTACACAGGGAAAAAGTCCCACCAGAGCTGCTGGAGCAGGACTGCCAGGCAAGAGCTGTGGGCTTGACCCCCACCTTCTTGTACCACCACATCCATCAATCCTAATACTGCACCTAACATTATATCCACAACTCTGAGAGTCAGCCAATCTATTAATCTTATTTGTAAACTCTACCTTATTTCTAAAGAAAACCTAGGACTTCAGGAACACATCTAAACAAATAGGTGCTTGGATATTCTGAAACTCCCAGAGTTTACATTTCTTTGCAACAGCTTGCTCTGACACATCCATTTGTTGCAACTATTTGCAACAGCACCATATGCATGCAGGCCCCAGCAACAGTTGTATTAAGAGCTGAAGTAATGTTTGCCACCATAAATATTAATTCTAAAATATATATACCTAATATATTTATAGTGATGTATTTATATTATTAATGCTAGGTGTAGTAAGCTGTGTTTTACCTATTTGCCATAAAGAGTACAAAGTTAGACACATAAGTTGTTTTTTTTTAAAAACCTCTTTATATCTACGGACTGATGCCCATTTGGTTGTCTTCTCAGCTATCCTAAGAAAAGCTCTTGAACACACTCTACTTTGAAAAGCCAGGATATAAAAGTATACAAGGCCCATTGTCCAAGAAAGAATTTAAAAGCAAGACACGTTGCCAAACTGCGCTCCCCACCCAGTTACCAAACACAGGATACAAGGCAGTTTGTTTACTTCTCACAATTGAATGCATACAAAAAAGGTCTCGGTGCAGTCCTGTTGTCAGGTCAGTAGTCAGTGTTAAAATGCTGAAATATCCTGATAAAACTTGCATTTTTGATCCCCTCCCTAAAGCTTCTGTCAAAGGTCTGTTTTCCTTTCTTAGGTTACTCCCTACTGCCCAACATAAACTGTCAGAGTGCCGGAGGACAAACGGCAAACAGCGCGCTCCGTCCAGCGCCGCGGCTACCCCGGAGCACCCCCCTGGCTCTGGGGAGCCCCGACCCTTCCAGGGGAGAGCAGGAACACGGCTGAGATCCCCCCCAGCACCTCTGCCCCTCGCTGTCGGGCACTGCTCACGCCCTGCAGCCCGCGAGTGAAACCCCCAGGAACCTCGCTGGGGTCCGCCTGCTGCTCTGCTCGGGGCTCGGGTCCCTTTCACCAGCGGGGCTGGGGAGGTTTGTTGTGTTTTCCTTCTTTCACCACAGCACAATGGGACAAGGCACTCACAAAATGACTTGGGGGATGCCGTACATGAATACGCTTGTTCCATCTGTCAAGGTACACGCTCAGCCCTCGTTAGCACTGCGGCCGCTGGCCCCCACCACGGCACTGCCCGTCAGTTTTCGGTGCCAGAGGGAGGGGGAAGAAATAAAATAATACAAGACCACCTTTTCCATGCTAATTTAGCAAGAATAACCTCCTTAAGCTGGGCTGAACAAACCTGTGGGGTGAAATGCATTGTTGAAATGGACCGCCACTAAAACCATCAGCAAAAATACTCCCCCTCAAACCCCTAGAATAAGCTGAAGAGACTTAGGTCCTTGTTCTCTTTCCAACTATCGTGTTAAAATGCTCTTCTTGAAACAGGAAGGAGTCCTTTCTTATTGTTGCTTTCGCCAGTGTAATATCAGAAGTGTGACCACAGTAAATCAGTGTGTTAGATATTGAAATGCCATCACATTGTCTAACTTCCCTTCTTGTCTTTTTTAACACAAAGTATTTTTTTTCTTTAAGCTCCAAGCCCTCATCTTTGTGTCTGAGATGCTCTCCTGTCTGACAACAGCAATTTAGAAGAGTTAACTTTTATCGTTCATTCTGCTGTGTAACTTTCCCCTTCAAATTTCTTTATCTGCCCTCTGAGCTCATCTGAACTTTCATGTTCTCCCAGCATGCAGGCTTGCATTCAAAACTATGTCTAATAGACCAAATAAGAGGTTAATAAGAAGTGGCAACAGAAAGAAAAAATACAATCCCTGGTAACTGATAAGAATGACAGTGGCAGCCCTTTATTGTTTGTCTTCAAATATAGAGTTAAAGATCTTTAAAAAACTAAATTTTGACGCCTTTGAAAAGAAAGAAGCACAAAATAACAACAGGGGGTTATTGCCTGCCAGCCACAGGGGAGAAGCTCCATAATTCTTATTCTCCCTTTTGAAGGCTGTTAGAAATCTGATTCAAAAAAGCAACAGCAGAAGGAGAAAGCCTCTTGAGGCTATCGCCATTTCCTGTGATCATGCATAATGCGTTTCAAAAGTGGGTTTTTACCAATTCTGTTGATCAATTGCACCTCCTTCATATTCCCTCTTTTTTCTGCTGTGTTTACATCTGATGTGACTCAATGACAAGCGCTGTCTGAGACTGTGAAACAGACCTGTCATGTTGATTTATGGGCGCATCAAACCACGACTTGTCCAAACTGAAGCTCGCAGTTCATTAATTAGAGAGTTGTGACTTTGAAGTCAGCTTTCAGACTGTGGTTTTTAACATTTGGCTTAATTTATATGCTCTTGAATGTGGATCTCTAAGGAAAAAACTGAAATTCCCTTCTTGTCTTTGAACTTCTTTTGACCGCACAATAATCATTTCTTTGTCCAGAGTGATGCCTGCATCCCAGAGTCATTAACGCGCATTGAACTGCCACTGATGAGTAAGCCCTACTGAATTAGAAAAACAGCCAGCAAAACAAAGCTGAGAGCATTCTGCACAGTGATATCTCACAATTACATGCCTTCCCTCCCTGTGCCATTTCCATTTTAATTACTGTTAGTCCTTTAGATTTACATTTTAGACACTTTTTAATCTGTTCCCTTTTTATTATAGTGGCGCCCGTAAGCGCGCTATGGTTAAGGTTGTGTCAGCATTTCCATTATAAACCCCCCTGTTTTCAGGGGTTTATAACTCAGCTGGAAAAATTCACTCTGGGTTGAAATTTGGCACAGGTGGCACGATTTACTGAAATTTCAGGGGGAATGGGGAGCAGAAATTGGCGCATGCTTCGAGCAACACCCCTTGTCAGGTGACATGAGCGCTGCCGCTATCACTGGACATCACCCAGTGTCTCGCACCAAGAGGCAGCTTTCTAGGATCTACCTAATCCAGCAATGATGCTGGATTAAACAGGAGTCCCAAACTCCTCGAGACTTAAGAGGTGGACTCAGCACCTTAAAATGTAGTTGCAGGAAAATTAAATTTAAGCACATCAGAAAAAACGAACAAAGCTTTGGACGTGACAGGTATTTTGGAAGGGAAGTTTAGCTAAAGGACAAACAGAAACTATCCTGGTCTGTCCCCTTCAGTTATGGACTGTGGAAGCATCAGGGCAAGGTTTCCTGCCACCTCTTCTCCGTGTCACTACCGATGCTGCTCCAGTGTGGTCCCTCCTGCTCAGCCCGTGCTGTAGGAATGTGCAACCAGAACCTCTCTGGCTGCAAGCTCAAACTCAACACCTCTTGGCATTCTGCCTTGCTTGGAGAGGACAGCAGTGATCCGGGCCTGCTGCCTTGCCCCCTCCCCTCTCCACATAACTAACTCCCCAAAGCACTCTCCCAAGATACAAGTCTAGATGCCTGCTCCAGGACTCATACTGAACAGCAAGGCCTGGTCCCCTGCTATAAAATATGTGGCAGCGAGCAAATGGAAAGCACAGGAAAACACAGGCAAAAACAGGACAATAACTCTAAATCTGAAAGCTGAGGCCCGATAGAGTCAGTTCAGTTGTGCAATCATTTATAAGATGAATGACAGTTTAATAGCCACTAGACAGTCCCCGGGGATCTGTGGTTTGAAAGTAAAATGGGTATTGTCTGTACCTCTTTAGGCTGTTTTCCAGCATGTTGTTGCTGTAAAAGTTGAAGCTGCAACTGTTCCTGTTGTTTCTTATAAAACTCTTGAAGCTGCTGCTACAAAGAAAAGGAAAGATGGTAAGTAACAAAGTGGAGAGCCAATTCAGTGTCCCTTTTGGTGTAACACACAAACTGTGATTTGAAAAATAGCATCCTTTTATCTGTAATGGTCTGACCTTTAGTTTGAAACTCAACAATAAATTCAGTGCACACTGACTATTCTTGGCATTATCGTTTGAAAAGTAATCTCCAAAATGAACTGATGAAAAACATACCATTTTCTACACAAACTAATTAAAATAAGGCAAGGAATGACCTTTGATTGTAACAACAAAGCCAAAATGCCCTTGCTGAGAGAGCCTGGCGAATCTCTGTTGTGAAACACACATGCTTTCTAAATGATAGGGTTTGACTGTATTAAGTGTTGTTCAATACGTGCATAGACATCCTGGGAAATACTCTCCTCCCGTTGCCCAGATGTGCTCTGAGCAGGCAGAGCTCTGTCAGGACCGAGCCTGGGAGCCAGGAGGGAGCAGGCAGGGTCAGGCTGGGTGGATGCTGACACTCACCCCAGCTCTGTGAGACCCCACTGTGCCAAACCCTGTGGTAACAGAGCCTCGGGGCTTGTTGGTGGCTAGCTTCCAGCTGAGAAAGGACCACGGGCTGAGAGAAGCACTGACACACAGCTCAGCATACGTTGGCTGAAATCAAACAGGCTTGCAAACCTCTCCACTTCTGCTTCCACCATTTCCACAGCACTTTACGGTTCCAGATGGAAATAACGAGGTCTAAATTGGGAAGTATGGCCCCTCTACCTTGTTTATTCCAATTAGTCAGGGCACACCAAGCCTTCTGAAGGATGCAGACAAAAGCAACAGGGACATCTGCCGAAGTCCTGACACTTAAATATGCATCTGTATTATTTAGCTGATCTTGGAAACACTCCTAACCTTCTCCCTGGATATGTTTCCAGTTGCTATTTCTAGAATTAAAAACAAAAGAGCAGTCAGGTCAGCTCACAGCATGGCTGCTCCAAGGTTCAGACCTGAGATGTGGGCAGTTCTTTCCCCAAGGGTGTTCCAGGAGGTGAAGCCTCCAGCATCCATAGGGGCCACCTGAGCAGCTGTTAAGGAAACAATTACCTGTTGAAGCATGAGTGCCTGCTGCTGTTGGAGCAGGACTTGGAGTTGCTGGGGAGTTAGCACTTGTTGCTGGAGGATCTGCTGCATTTGCTGGGGAGTGATCACTTGAGGTGTCATCATAGCCACCGACACTGGAACCTGAAGGCCAAGAGGAGAGAAAGAGGGTCAGAGCACATCCCCACAGCTCCTCCAGCATCCCCATGCCAGGGGAGCCCATTCCTGGCATCAAGGGGGCTGAATGTGAGAGTCCTTACAGCCCACCCTGGCCAGCACACTGACCACACCTTCCTGGTGACTAAATTCCCCTTCTGCAAAACCCTATTGGATGGAAATTCCTTAAAGCAATTAATATGGTAAAGATGTATTTATTTTTGTAAGAAATCACCAGCCAGGTTCTTTCCCTCCCAGAAAGCCCTTGCCTTCTGTAGCAAAATCCAACAACCAAATATCCCGCACTGATGGGATCTAGACCCTATTACGACAGGTTTTTCAGAAAATTGAAGGAAGGCTCAGTGATGTGAATAACAGCACTAGATTCCTATGCAATTTTTACAGAAAGGCCCTACCACGATGTCTTTACCATTCCATATTCACCCAGCATACAGATGTCTTCAATTCTTTCATATTATGTGAGATACCATTAAAAGCCGCTTTCCATGACATTTCAGTGACAAACAGCTACAGTGATGAACTTGATAGCATTTCATATTTGCAACTGTTAACACGTTTCTGCACGGGCATCTTTGCAAGGAACCTGTACACTGTATCTGAAAGGATGATGTCTTGTTCAGATAAAACACTGACATTAAAATGACAGGCTGTCTTGGCCAAGGTTACACAAATTGTATTCAAGCGGATACCTAATGACAATGCTATGAATTCTGCAAGCTTTCTAGAATGTAATTTAGCTATTCAAAATAATCACTGCACTTGTGTTTAATTTGCAGACTACATGAGAACCATTTTGTCAGTCCCAGTAATGCAAGAAGACTATTTCCCTAGAAACCCACCCCTCTACCCTCCACCCCAAAAAAGGAAAAGAAAAGGAAGGGAAAAAAAACAATAGAGGAAAAGACAAAACCCATATGAGTTTTAACAGTAATATTGAAGCACCTTACTTTTCTATAGTTTTAAATCAAATACATGACAGCACAAAACTAAAAGCAGTAAAGGATATACTTTGCTAAAAAGGATCTCCTGTCATCTCATGTATTACAATAAAAGGTAATAATATGTTTAGCACTTTTTCCGTGAACCACTTTTAAAAAAAAATCAGCAGACAATGGCTGATCAGAAGATAAAGGAGTTTAAAAAAAAAAATCCTCCAGTGTAGTAGTAAGCAAGAGAGAAATGCAGTATTAATTTTATGTAACATAATGTCTTAATATGCAGTTTATCTTGACTTTTTCACATGATTTGTCCTGTCATTTGCATAGCAAGCTCTCATTCCTAATTTCACAGTCATTATGCACTGATGTCCTGATTTCTCAGCATCACTAATCTTGATGAACTAAAAATGGTTCCTGAAGGTCAGACGCATGTACAGTGCACATCTCCCCGTGTTGTTGTGTACATGCCGTGTGCCAGGGCCAGACACTGCCTCCGAAGCATTTGCCCGAGCAGAGCCCAGCAAGGGCTCACACACACCTCTGACATCCCATTAGTACCAATATTTCGAGGTCCTCTGAGTGTTCCCTGTGGCACAGCACGTTCCCACATCGCTGATGGGGTGCAGGCTGGTGTGAACGCTGGCAAAAGGAGATTTAATTATGGGACAAGCACCAGAACCACCAGAACCAGTGGCCATTGTCCCATGGCCGGCACCGCATCCCTGTGCCTATGGGAAAGCCACCACCTCACCAGGCAGGACCAGCTCTGAGGACACTGAGTCATCAGGATGGGTAATCCCATTAATTCAGAATATCTTAATCCACAGTCTTTTAAAAACTTTTCTGGGAGTAGAAAATTATTTAATTAAATCCTGCCGTCACTATCTTCGCCCCGAAGCGTGACTCACCTTCATTATTCTCATCCCCAGAGAAGTTTACTTTACCCTGGGGTTTGTACTGCCTCTCATTGAAGCTGGACCAAGCAAACAGAAGAGGAAGCATGTTTAAGTATGTTTTCTGTGCCCTTCTTGGAAGATAGACAAGACAAATACTCTTCAGTCAGATTTATGACGACAAGCAGGGATACAGACAGGAATAGGGTGGGGTGCTGTAAACCCTACACATCGGTGATTAATCCAAAGGGCCGCATTCTGCCGTCAGCCGGGCAGGGACAACTCCCATTCACTTCCATGGCCCTTCTGCACGTTTATCTTGGGACAGATCTGGCGATTAGGCCCTATCTTTGAAAACTGGCCATGTACCTTCCAGTAACAAATCTCTTAGCTGCACACTCCTTGCTAGAACAGACGCACTTAAGCAGAAAGAAAAAAAAAAAAAATCATGTATGTACTGCACACAGTCAGAGAGTACAAGTACACAGAGCACAAGTTTGCATTGGTCCGTTTGACTTCATTTTACCATCTGAAACCACATTTTCACACCACACCTGCGCTTCTAAAGAAGGTGCTGCCTTCCTTTTATAAACACAGCTAACAGCCACATTTAGCCACGGCCTGTACTTTAGTTTATCACGAAAGCAACTTACAGAAACCTCGCACAAACAAATTGGAATGAGCCAGAAACTATTGTGTTAAAAATTACAACACACATCCCGGACGAGCGTGGGCACACAAGTACAGGTCTGAGGGACTTTAAATAGTTAAGAATGATGGCCTATATATCCACTCTCTTAACTCCCAACGTCCAACTTTTCCATGTAGCTAGTCCCTGGTAATACTAGGAATCAAAGGGCATGCAGCACCAGCAATAGGCTATTATAGCCCACACTTTATTACCCATTACTACCGAGGTCATTAGCGGTAAGAGTGATTGTACCGGTCTTAACCTATTGATCATTGTAACTACTATCATTTAATCCCGTGTTGAATGTCTGGAAAGCTGCTAAAGGCACACAAGAGAGAGTGCTTTAGTGATGAGAAATATAGCCAAAGCTTGGAAATTACACTTTGATTCATAAAATCTAGCCAGTGGTTTAAATCAATAGTATTTAAAACAGTCATGTAAGTTCTTAACTACAGCTCTCTAATATTTATGGGTCCCTTTTTGAGTGTATTCAGTCAAAACTAAACTTTACTTTAGATACTGTGCAATATACTTTACATTATGTTAGATAAAAAATATTTATTTCTGATATTTTGTCTGATAGTAAGTGAAACCTAAACCAAGAGCTATAAATTCATTTTAGATTTCTATCTCTCAGATGTCAACTTAAATGTGTTGCCAAAAAAAATTACAAACCAACTTTAAAAATGACTTAACTGTTTAAGTACATGAAAATGAGCATGTTTTATGAGTTAACAATGAATCACAGAAGGCAGTCTATGAAGAACTAAAATAATTCTGTCTTACTGCCTTCAGGGAGTTGAAGTTCAAATTAAACTACTGGCAGATATATTTAAAGAATGCTAAGTTAGCATGCAGGGAAGAAATCAATCTTTTATTTTTTCTTTCAAGTTGTTTATTTCTATTTTGCACTTGAAACATGATTGTTGTTATTGATATGATTAATGAACTACTTTTGGTATTGTTGACTGATAACAATAGGGTGTGGTAGATACCCAGCTGCATGTAAACCTGGCAGCAAAGGTAAAAATACAGCTGCAATTTGGCTTTGGGAGCTGTGCTAGTATGGACCTGCTGACATGCTAATACCATCAACGGCAAAAAATGTCTTTAATACTCACAATTGTCTTCGCTCACTGTTTCTCCCAGGGTTTTGCCTCTGCTCCTTGGCATCCCCCAAAGCCCTCCTGGCCCCACAGTCCCCTCTCAGATCCTCCCATCTCAAGCTCTAAAAACACCCTAATTTGGCAAAACCAGCCAAGGGAAACTTCCACAAACTTGGGCCAAGCTCCCCTTTAAGTTCCCCAAGGAATTACAGCAGGGATGCATTTGTCACTCCTGCACACAACCCGGACCAGGGTCACAGGGATGAAAATGATTTAGTCCTATTTAATCATCTCTATTCCCTCATTTTTGGTGATATTAATATAATTAAATACTAGCTAAATAATTTCAAGTCGTTTAATCTTGTATGAAGCAAAGGGGGAAAAGAAAAAAAAAAAAAAAAAAAAAAAGGAAATTTCACACCCCGTGCCTCTGATGCTGGATAAGGCTGTGGTCCTGTTAACTGTTAGCAGGCATGCATGGAAGATGGGGAGGATTTCCTTAACTCATAAAGAATAACTCTGCCAGAAAATCCTTTTCTCCTGCGATCTAAGTTCGAACCTGATTTCAGCAAGCCCTCATACCAGGCACCTTGGATTTCCAAACAGCAATTCTTCGGTTAAAGATTTTGTGATAAAAGTTGAACAGAGCAAAACAGCTGAACACAGAAAAGAACAAGTCGCTGAGGAACAGATAAAAATCCTAAACTACAGTAAAAATAGCTACGGCCAGGCAAAACCAAACAATGAACTTGAGCTGTCCTATTAGCAAGGTATCATATGCAATATATTTCAAGTATTAAAAAAAGATCAGGTTAAACAATACAAAACAGGAGAAGATAAAGCACTGACACCCTGGCAAGCAGAGAGGCACGATGCCACAAGCCAGAGCAGAGCCCAGCAAAATAAGAAGTGCTGAAGGCAGGCAGGACCTGCTTCCATCCTGAGACTAAAACATTTCCGACATAATATTTCATCCTCCAAAATCCCACGACAAAAACGCCACTGTCAGAATTGTTCATGCAGGAACTGCTGTGCTGGTTCATTATGCGAAATGGAATCTCACTTTTAGACTTAGTTCTTTTGCCACAATACAGCACAGCGCATTAAGACAGGTAATGTTTATTATATTAATGTAAAATCAGCTAAGTAGTCTGTCATTAGCATAACTGTGCTCTCTGTAACAATACAACTGCCTATTAAAAAAAAACGGGGGGGGGGGGGGGGGAACCTCCTTAAAATTAAATTAGCATTTTATTATTATAATTTTGTTTATCGTATTTTATCAGGAGTGAAGATCTCCTTCTGACCCACAGAAAGCAGAACGATGGGCTATGCTGACATTCCCTGGCACGTCAGGATGTCTGCCGTCTTCTGTATTCTCTTCTAGCCGAGGAAAAACGGGAATATTTTCGTATTTGTTTACAGAATGAAACATCTGATCTTATCTTCCACTTCTCATGCATACCAGGTTTCTCACTAAGTGCCAGGATAATTGTTTCTGCTATAATAAATACCCATTTAATTTGCATAAAAATATAAAGTTTACATAAATTAAATCCTTTCTACATCTAACATTTGTCAAATAGAGAGTAAACCAGAACATACAGACACACATCCAAATACCCCTTTAATAAGATGAGTGAAATTTTAAGCTTAAGATTACCATCATAATTTTTCACATTTTTAAAAAGTTACCGTTTTTGTTTCCATCTCTAGCAGGAAAGGAAAAATTATATAACCTGCTGTACATGGTTCCAAACAGTGGTGATTTTATAATGATTCTGTTTAAAACTAAGAAAAAAAAAAAAGGGGTGGGGGGGAAAAAAAACCCTGCTTTTTTTTCCAGAGTTTAGGAAAGGAAATGTCAGATCAACATATTCTGCCAAAAAAGCCTCAAATAAACCAAAACCAATCCTGCTTAGAAACATCCAAAATACCCCTAAAGCCCTTGAAAACCCCTTGAAACCCTCTCTCACAAACAGTATACTGAGAATGATCATGGTGTCAGCCTCCTTACATTTGTGTATTAATTCATAGATACATTATAGAGAGCTTAATTAAATAATAAAAGACCATGATAGAACCAGCAACATTTACTATACCCTGAATTTCATGTGAGTGAAAGAGAAGTATTACACAGAGGGGATTTTTCTTTTTTTTTTTTCTTATGGCAGATTTTTAAAGAACTGCAGCTCCCAACAGATTTCTAGGAAGGACGAGCCCTCTTTACATCCCTGGCTATTTTCTCCTGCAAGAATCAAATCCATAGCTGCCTGTTCTTCACACTCAGGGCATTTGAGATGACGTACATTGTCGTGGCCAGTTGAAAAAAAAATAAAAAAAATAGTGATTCTTGAAAAAAAAAATCCACCTGGTTAAATCATGCTGTTTATTTCCCACACAAACCAGAGCTCTGCTTAAACACTCGGGTTGGCTTTGCCACTCTGGTTCCAAGTGACGCCTTTATAACAGTTGTAAACTTTATTTGCTTAAAAATGTGCAGGTTTTCACACCTATGGCAGACACCTACAGCTGAACATCACAGCTAAGCACAACGGTGCAAATTAGATTCTAATGAGAAAACATCAGTTGCTTCTTTGACAATTTTGCCATTCACTGATTTACTTCTAATGAAGACGCACTCCAACCAGCCAGCTCGCCGTGTTAAAGGTCAAAGCACGTTCAAAAAAAATGCCTCACAAAATCAAGGCAAATGGGAAACCCGTAAAGAAACCTTCTCATAAAGTGGCGTGGCAATTAGAGTAATTGTGCAAAAAGCCGTCTTCGGTAAAAAGTAGAAGAAATTAAGCTGCCACTACTGTAACAGGTTAGATGAAAATCAAAATTTAATGTATTCTCCCTTGTGTCGTCTTGTTTTGTCAAGACATCAAATAGAATTGGAAAGTACAAAATAACAAGCCCTTGAGAAATCACAGAAGCCGACCTTTTTGATGTTGTTGGTTTACCTTGTTCTCAGTTATTTGAACAATGATGTTTCAGATTTAAGGGCAAGATAAAGCTTAAAAATTAAAACCCGTTGTCAGTTTGGGGAGGAGGGGGTGTTGTCCCTCCCAAATAATAGAGCATCTTACCTAATCAATGAAGGAAAATCCGTCCAAAACTAGTGCACAGAACAATTGGCAATTCCACTTATTTGTTCAATATTCAGTCAGGGTTCTATAACATTCATTCAACTTCAATACAGACTACAGATCCTCCTGCTAGCACAGAAAACCGCGCTGGAAAGGTTAAAAAGAAAAAATAAAAAGAAAAAAAAAGAAGAAAAAAAGGCTGGGGCTGAGATATTTGCCAGTGCTGCTTCTCTCCCATTCTCTACACGGCCAGTCTAATCTGCTGATGAGTATATGGTGGATTTTTTTCCCTTTCCTTTTAACTGGGAAGCGAAGCTGAACAAGTAAGCACCTTATAAAAACAGAACAGGACAGGACATTTTAACTGAACTACAGCAAAGTAGTTTCCAGTAATGCAGTTCTGCTTTCAATAAAACAAACAAACTGCTTGAAATCAGCCAAGCCTTTCACCAAACAATAACAAATTTAGCTTATGGTGTCAGGACTTTCCCACAATCTAGTTTTGCAGGTGTTGACGAAACTACCTCTGCTACCGCTTTTCCCTAGCAAAGAGGGGACAAAAACAACCAGTTAAGTTATCCTGCTACTGAAAAACCTTTACACAAAGTAAATCCAAGTGCTGTGTCCTCCCAGCTCACATTTGTCTACAGCAGCTCTGAAAAGACTAAGAAATACAGAGCAGAAAAACACAGGAGCTTTTCAAACTCCTTAAACTTCTGAATGCAAAAATCCTTCTCCCCTTACCTTTCTTCAGCTGCCGGAGCATGTAATCACAGACACAGAAACCAAGGCATTCTGGACTGAAATAATAATTTCAGGATTTTAAAAACAAATTCATTCTAAAGCAACAACAGTGCTTGAGCACTGTCAGGTTAAAATGGTGCATAAGAAATCGCTCTGACTGCCCTACCTCGCTTTCAATGCCTAAAAATCCATTTTATCCTTCTCCACACAACTGTTGCAACCCTTTTCTTCCTTGCACACAACTAAAACCAACTCAACCCGCGCAGACATCAGAGCCCAGCGTCCGTCAGTGCAATCGTCCGTCCATCTGTGACGCACTGCTACGACTCTACCGTGGGGTCTGCTCGCTTTTCACACCCCAGCACAAATTTCAGCCTGGGGTTAAGAGCTACACTTCTAAAACTTGTGCAGGGCTCATCCAGCCCCAGAAGAATGTGAGGTACCCACACCTTCCTCTGAGCACTGAGGTCCCTGCAAAGACAGCGCAGGGATTTCATTTCTTCCCTGTCAATCCCATTGTATTTATGACTTCTCTTTAGTTCAGCTGAGTGACTGGTCGGAGCATGTCTCAGAGCTTTTTTTTTCTCTTTTAAAGCAAAAATAACACTGCTTAGAAAAGGGAGGGCACAATGGCACAGCACAGTAAAGTGAATGTTAAACAAGACTCAGAAAAAAAAAACAAACCAACTGTAGCAAACAAAAAAAATTTCAAAGCAGCCCTTCCTATCATAAGCTTTCTGATGATTTATGGTTTACCAACTCAGCAAGGTTACGCAACACTGCATGCCTTTAGATGCATTATTTGAGTCAGTTGAGATTTAATTAAGATCACAGCCTCCAAAATCCCTGTCAAATGAAAATTCACAGAAGACAATACACTATATATCCTCATGCAGATAGTCTCCATTCCATGCTCTGGAATAACATAAGTTAATCCTCGTTTCTATGGTGGCAGACAAAAGTTCACTAATTTTGTTTTCTTTTGACACTTGTGTTGTTTTCTGTTTTATGTCATGAGATCATTCCCTTTTGAGAGGGGAGGGGAGCTGATATAGGGGGAGAGGAGGGAGAGCAATATGTCTGAATATGGCAGCAGATGTATTTTGACATTCTCACAGCTCTGCTGTGATGTCATCAAGTTTTCATATAATTAACCCCTGCCAGTAAGAGCATCCTTTCATGACATCTGTCCACTGGGAAGAGGAGGAAGAAGTCAGGGAAAAAAAGCACAAAAAGTGCCTCAGTCTTGCTCTCACACTAAAACCAAAATCAAACAAAATTAAATTAGGGCTACAAAACAGCATTCACATCTTCCTTCTGTATCAGTGACTGGCTTTCCCCAATTCATTATCTGCCCCAACTACCTCCTCACCTCCGAGGTGCTCTGACACCACACGCCACGGACGCCCAGCTCATTCCCAGCGCCTTCTCCTCCTGACGGTCCTGGTGCAGCAGAACCCCTTCACTCTATAATCCAGCTCCTCTATTTGCTAGGCACGAGCACGTTAAATAAAACAATATTTCTTACAGAGAAATTGCTAGAACTTTACCTCATTCCACTGTATTCCTATTTGCATTATCTTAATATCTGCTTGCTTATCTCATGGTTTAGAAATGACAGGTGCTAGCGGTCTTTTGTTTGACAGGCCACTACACAAATAACTGTCTTGCCTGAAAGGGCTAATGCACTACTAATGAACAATAAATCAACTTTGATTATAAAGTGTCAGACCAATCAGTTTGCAGTTCAGCTCCATCACAATCTAGGCCAAGGCAGCTACTCTGCTCAGGCAGGACTCGGGTTTCATCTCCGCAGCCTTATCAATGAAATTTTTTGGACGCAGCCACAGGAGATCACTGAAAGCCCTCTGACAGCAGATTTTCCGCTGGCTGTGAGGAGAGGACAGAGCCTGCTTTTAGAGACTTCCTAGGCTGCTACTACAATAAATATACAATCAACAAAAGCCATTTCTTTACCAGACAGAAGCACACTCTAATGACATACGCACATGTGCACATGTGTTGTAGCCGTGACTTTTAGAAGCGAACAGAAATGCCTTTCAACTTGGTGTAAAAGATGTGCGAGATGCCTGAAAGCTCTGCACATTAAACACACTTATGAGGGGCTCGATCTGGTAAATAATAATTTAGCAGGCAGCATGCTTACAGCTCCGGGGGGAGAGGAGGGCAAAGAACCTCCTTGCTTACTACAGCTACTGCACACGCACAAGGCACTCCAGGATTGGGCCCGGGAGCATCAGGCATGAGAATCAGCTGTGATCCAAATGAAAAAAAAAAGAAAAAAAAAAAAAAAAGAATATTTTAACATTTCAGTTTATTTATAAAACGGCAAACTAGCGTGTGCAAGTCACTTTTTATTAGAAATAAACTTCAGCGATTTATTGTAGTTCACAACTCAACACTCACTGCTAGAATAAATCCAACCGTTTGGTTTTCATAAACAGATCTTGGTCACCCCTGAATGATTCACACTTCCTGCCACCAAACTTGTTTTTATTTAAAAATACGAAATGGCAGCGTGTCGAGCGCCGGCACACGCACAGAGGGCTGTGTGGCGTTAGCCAGGGGCTTCTCCCTGCCACCAGCACAAGGACAAGCCACAACTCTCACTGCTCTCGGAGACAAGCTGGCTTTGAAGGAGTTAATTCCAGGGAGGAAGAGTGTATATGCACTTTGCTCTAAACTTACCACCCACTTCCTAAGGGTTCCCTCCTCCCCGACACCACCACCCTCGAAATTTCAGCTCACTCGCACTGCAACACCGAGATCCCGTTCCATCCATTCCGCCGGGGCTCGCAGCACCACTCAATGTCAAAAACAAAGCTCACTCACTTAATTTCCCCCTGGTAAACTGACTGGCGAATCCATCCAGCGATCCCGGTTCCTGACATTTAAACCTGACACTGTGTTTTCTCCGGCTCCGTGCACTTTCCCTCCTTCCTCGCTCTTCTTCCCAACTCCAGCGCTGCGGCACAGCCCGCCCGGCTACGCGCACCCGCCACTGTCAGCACAGGCGCCGGGCGCCGCGCTCCGCTCATCACTTCTAAAAGCCCCCGGCGAGTTGCGGGGCGCGCACGCCGTCCCTCCCTTACCTCCCTCCTCCTCCTCCCGCGGAGGAGCCGGCACCGCGCGGCTCCTCCAGGCCGCCGCGGCTCTTTCCGCCACTTTGCGCGGGCCTCCCGCCCCCGATCCCCCCGCGGGGCACCCACCTGGGCGGCGGCGGGCGGCGTGCGGCGCGCCGGGCCATGGAGCGGGCTGGCGGAGCGGCGGGCGCGGAGCGCTGCGGAGCCTCCGCGGGCGCGGGCGGAGTGCGGGGCGCGCTGCTCGCGGGCTGCCGCCGCCGCGCCGCCACCCGCGCGGCCCCGCCCTGCGCCGCCGCGCACACCCCGCCCCGGAACGGGGCGCCCCGCGGGCCGCCCCCGCCCCCCGCCCGGGCACCGCCGGCTGGACACCCCCCGGAGCCCGGCGGGGCGGGGGAAGCGCTGGCTGCGCCCCGGGAGAGCCTGCTGCCGCCCGCCACGCAACTTTCTCGTCCCCCGCGGAAAAGTGGCCGCCGCTCTCCTGCTGCCTGCCCGACGGCTCTGCCACACAACCCCGGGATTTCGGTATCGGAAAATAGAACTGAGAATAATAAAAGAGACGAGCACAAGGTGCCTGTGACGGGAGTTTGTAGCAAAGCGGGGCAGAGCGGCCGGCCTGCGGAGGGGAGCGTGTCCCCTGCTCCCCGTGTTCCCCCGCCAGCCCCGGGCCCACGCCACACCGATCTGAGGCAGCCGAGCTCTGTGCCCCCACGGCCACACCGATCTGAGGCAGCCGAGCTCTGTGCCCCCACGGCCACACCGATCTGAGGCAGCCGAGCTCTGTGCCCCCACGGCCACACCGATCTGAGGCAGCCGAGCTCTGTGCCCCCACGGCCACACCGATCTGAGGCAGCCGAGCTCTGTGCCCCCACGGCCACACCGATCTGAGGCAGCCGAGCTCTGTGCCCCCACGGCCACACCGATCTGAGGCAGCCGAGCTCTGTGCCCCCACGGCCGCACCGATCTGAGGCAGCCGAGCTCTGTGCCCCCACGGCCGCACCGATCTGAGGCAGCCGAGCTCTGTGCCCCCAAAGCCGCCGTGTTTGGGTCTGGGGCACCTCCCAAACCTGGGGTACGCCTCGCTCAGAATAAGCTTCACAAACTCAGGCGAGCGAGCTCCAAGAAATGCTTGTCCCGACTTCAGCAGCCAAACTCGACCCCCTGTCCGTCTGCTCTCTCTAACCCAGGGACTGCCACAGACCTGGTGCCCTGTTCTCCCTTCCCCAAAAGCATCCATAGCACATGCTGAGTTGGATCCCACAGAGATCACCGAGCCCAACTAGTCCATCTCAGGCAGCAGTATTTGTTAAAAACTCTCCCCGCTATTTCAAATACTTTTTTAACATATTCACATAGTTTCTGAAGACAAAATTGATGGAGAGAGTAACTCCTCGGTTACTTCAGGTGCGAGTACAAGAGCAGACAGAAGCTGCCCTACACCATTACCAGCAGAATCTCCCGTTATTTGCAGGAGTCGGGGCTGTCAGACAATAGCCCCATTAGTGATGCTGCTGAAGAACCTCACAAGAAGCAAAGACAAAGGACCCAATTTACTGACAACTTGTGATCTGATGTTAAATGGGATGCGATACGGATTGCTTTCCACCCTAAAGTGTTTTCGTGTCAGATAACAAATTTATTAATGGGATTTTTTTCAGGTCACAAAAGTGTGACCCCACCCTCTTATGAATATTTAATAAGGGACTAAGGGCATCTTTTGCAAGACCCTAAATCTGCCAGAAACAGCCCACATGAATCAGAAAGTGCCTGCCTCTTAAAGGGGCACGGACTCCCCGAGCAGGTCAGCACAGACAGGGCATGGGAACAGCCAGGATTTATCCGCGTTCTATCTGTGCAAAGTCAAGCACGCATGTACACACACAGCCCCCAAAACACTGGGAGCTCAGCAATAACATAAACCATAAAGCATGCAAGGCGCTAGTAATAATTATCACCTGTGCTTAAGAGAAATCCTTCCTGTCCTGGACTTCAAAGTAATCTCGAGGAACTTGGATTGCTTTGGGAAATATATGACAGAATACACAGACTTAAACTTTTCAACAGTTCTGGTGTGGACCACCTCCTCCTCCTTCCTGCTGTATTTCTAAGAGCATTGCTGTGGCAGCGTTCCCAACAGCCCTGATGGCAAAGGAGCAGGGTTAGGAAGGCTCTGAGTGTTAACACACGCTGACCAACGCTGCAGCCAAAAAAGAGCAGGGGCTGCATGCCCAGGCAGTCTCTGCAGACCATCAGAGGATGCTCTACAGACCCCAGTTGGGAAATCTTTTGATCCATCTTGTCTGCCTCAGCAGAAACTTCTCACCCACACAAGCCTCAATCCTATTCTTACATCATCGATTTTTGTTTTCCAGGATCACCACATCCAGGCACACACAGCTCAATCCAAGGCCAGTGCCCTCCCCTTCTGCCCTGGTCACTGATCACACGCCTGTGAGCCAAGCTCTGCCTTACTCTATTAAAAAAAAAAAAAGGGGGATTCTATGAAACCTACCACTTTCCTCAAGGCACTTCTCTTCTTTCCAGAGGCAAAGTGTAATGTGTCAGTGCAAGCCCAAGGCTGTGAGAGCTACATGTGAAGCAAAAGCACAGTGCTGGCTCTGGCACTGACAATTGTCCCCGGCTTTGGGCAAGTCACCTAGGAATTTTGGTGGTTTTAGTTCTTTAATCATGGCCCTGAAGTTGAGGATGCCTCTTTCTCTGAGAGCTCTGTCTGCAGTGTTTCTGGCCTGGCTTTGCAGTGGCTTGCACCATTTCAAGGCAGTCAATGGCCTTGACATCTCTGCCTCCTCATCTGCAAAATGGGGATAATACGACTTGTTTCAGGATCTTCTGTAGACCAGTATTTGCAAAACACTTTGAAAAATGAAAGGTGCTGTCTAAGCACTGAAAGCTGGCCACAGAACCTGCAAGCCATATTTTTAAAGCGTTTTATACCCTTTCATATAAAAGCTTCATACCTGCAAGCTCAGCCAACATCTGCTCTGGGCTAAAAACTTCAGCCTTAGTAACAGAGATGGTAGCACTTGTTAACTAAGGTCACCATGAAATATAATGCATTTCTAAGCCAGCAAAATATTTTAAAAGACCAAGAAGAACCATAAACTCCCACTTTAATTCCATTCAATTACGAAGAGTCATCACAGACAGAGACCATCAGACAGGGATGTTCAAAACAGAACACATAAAGTAATACATTAAAAATAACTGGGAGGGAGCGTGGCAGGCTAGATAGGGATTTGGCACTGTGTGCCCATGGGATCTGATCCATATTGGGTGGTGGTATCTTTCACCTAGGTGAAAGCAAATAATCACTGGATACTGATCTCTAAGGTCCAAGTGAGAGGAATAGATCATGAATTATGACAAGTATAGTGGAATAAATTATTTTGCTACGCCATTATTTTACATGTTCACTTTATTCATAGACTTTTGCAGGTACCCATCCATGCAGAGACCACAGACTTGCCGACAGAAAAGCCTCAGCTGCCTGCAGGGCAGGGGAGAAGAAAAGAAAAGACATCCACAAAGTGTAATCTTCTCTAACCAGAGTCAACCTGCCCTAAATGAGTCAATTTTGTGTCTAGTTCTAATACGAGACAATTTCTACCTAAACCAGCAATACATCTGCACTTAGTCCTCGGGATGTTCTCCTGGGCAGACACGGCCAAACAGGTCCCACTTTGCGCTCTGGCAGCTGCTAGTGGGCCAAAACAGAAAAAAAACCTGCCAAACAGAAAATTGGGAGTAATTCAGCTGAATTTAGGTGCCAGTGCTGCTGTGGCACAGAGGAGCCCACCCGCCCAGCGGGGCCATGCCAAGCCTGGCAAGAAGCAAGCACCAAAGCAGGCTGCTCAGCACTTGGACTGGAGCCATGGGCCGCTTAAAAAGCAAACTGCTGTTTGCAGTTCTGAGGGAAAAAGGCCATCTCGGATACTATTCCCACTCCTGGATCCCCAGGCCCATTTTTGTGGGGTTAAATCATATTTTCCTGTTTTGAGAATGCTTCATTTTCCCTTGTTGCTGTTTGAAAGACCTACAAAAACAAATGGGGAAAACAACTGACTAAACAGGAAACAGTGAAACTTGCAACCCACAAAGTGCTGAGAAAAAGGATAAAGTAAACAGGTTTTTGGGTCATCTTTAATAATCTCAGCTACTGCCCTCATGATAAAATAGATTCAGGCAGAAATGTGATTTTTAGGCTGATGGTGTCTAACAAAACAGAACGCCAAAGCAATTAACATTTCGATAATCCTTGTGTCTCTGTTACTCTTTTTTTTTTTTTTGATGTGAAACTGTCATTTTTCTTACTGGCCCTGCAAATTCTGCATGAGCAAGGCTCTTTAAATCCCCTCAGTGTTGTACAATGGTTTAAATTTCACTTCATGGCATGCTTTAAATTACCATTCACATCTTCATTTAATGCATCATTTTATAATGCCAGTGTTACTAGTTAATTTATATATACACAGCAGGATGTGTCAACATTCAGGTGAGTTATGAATATGATTGTACAGGAGTTATGGAAGACATTTCAGCAAAATTATGGTTCCCTCTAAACATAAAAATATTAATAATGAATCAAACATCACAGGTAAACAACAAATTTTATGTAATTGCTTCACCCCCCATGCTTCTAGATAAATAAATAAATAAATATGGCATCATTTTTGCTCTGTATTCATATTTGATTGATCTTAATAAATTGCCATCTCCTTCCCTAATAAACTGTAATCTCTTGTTTCCGCCACAAAGTAAAATTTATTAGCACACTCTTCTACCAGCAGGTCTGCATCACTCACAACACAGTGTGCAAATTGTTCCAAGTATGCTTGGGCATTATTCATAATTTATTCTTCTGCCCCAAAGTACACAATATATTGAGAGGTAATCACCACTAACTGTTCTCAGTTACTTTCCTTAATTATGTGAGATGACATTTATGTCACGTACAGTAGAGGAAATGCTGCAGTTTCCACTAAAACTCCATTTTTTTTGCCATGGGTTGAAACACAGTGTTCACACAGAGAAAACCTTCTTAGGACAGGAAAGACTGGAGGTGGTATCTGGTAGGAGATGGGAACACCTCCACTTGAAAAGAACAAGCCCTGTCTACCAAAATAACCCACTGGGCATGACAACAGCGATGGCTCCGAGAGGAAAAGTAGGTGTTTTGTCGTGATGTTAAAGTTGCCATGGCAAGAAAAAAAACCACAGAATGAAACATCAACAAAACAAATGTCAATCAAACACATTTTTGCCTGTTAAGTATTAACCAGTGAACTCCTGGCCACCCCAGATCATGCAGTGCAGGCAGGCGGGCGCTGCGGGCTGGAGCTGCCCCAGGGTGCCCAGCTGGGTGTTTTGGGCTGGATCACCCCAGTTTGGGGCTGGTGTGGAATGCAGTGCTGGAAGCACTGCCCTCTCCTGGTAATCTGCCTCCCTCATCAGGAGACTTAATGCTTCACCTCACTCACAAAGGATCCTCTTTGAAAATCCAGGTCTGCTTCCAGGACATCACAACCTACACACACAAATGTATCACCAGAGATATAATTTAAAATAAAACTGATTAACTATGGGCCCCTTCAGGTAATAACATCTATCAGACCATTGTGCTCACAGTCCAAGAGTACTGAGTTCTATATTCTGGTACTCCTGTGAGAACACCCTCTATCACCACTGGGCATTGCCATTTTTCACCCACTCTGCTGGGAACACATATCAGAGTATTTTCAATATATTTCAATAAAACACCTTCTTAGCAGTAATGGGCCACTGTTCCCATTTCAGTGGTCCCCAAGGTTTCATGATACAGTTTATTTAGCTGGCTCATGTTTCCGAGTTTTCTTCCAATATTCAAAGGCTATTTTTAATTTTTTTTTAAGAGAAGGCAGCCAAGGGAAGAGCATTTTCTCTTCTTTAAAAAGCAAAACAGTAAAGTTGATACATGCAACAGAACAACTCCAATTATTTCCTAAAGAGGTGTTTAGTCAACAGCCCTTGTGGTTAGATAGGAGTGCACGGAAAAGCTGTGACACTGCTGGTGCTACACAGGGATGGAGTTTGGAAGCAGCACCAGGATCTCTGCTCTTGCTAGAAAAAACAGTGTGACTCCAGGAATCAAATGCCTATGGAAAAAGAGCTTTTTAGGAAGCAGGGCTTGGTGAGGACATGTCCTCTTGACCACCACCCTGTGATGCCACAGTGGCTGAATTCCCTCCTGTGCTTCTCCTCCTCGCTGTCTCTGGGTCAGGAGCATCCCTTCACTAAGCCCAGCAGGATGGGGAATGGGAAGGGAGGAGGAGGTGGAGTTGTTTTGGGAAAACAAGACTGCAGGGCAGGAGAAGCCCCAGCCTCAGCACAGCCATCCCCTGGCCTTCGGCCACGTCAGTCATTTTGATGGTGCACATCTGGTTTCGCATGGGTGAGAAACAGGCAGCCGTGCTGGCTAAGCAAACAGCCCAGCCACAGGACTTTGCTCTCCGATCCCTTGGGGTCATCCCAGCAGCTCAGAGTCCTTTGTGCATCACTAAGCAGGGCTCGCTGTGTGCTCTGGGCTTTTCCTTTGTACTTCACTCTGGCCCTTCACAGCGCAATGCCACGGATCTATCACTTCATTCCAAATAAACGGCCCAAACTCAACTCAAGGACAGGGTCCTGCTTCCCTTCTCCAGGCAAATGCAGCTCCTGTCTTATGACCCATCAACATTTCCTATCCAAATCCAGCTGCTGCTTATTCCAATCCTTTCCCATTCCCAACCCTGAGCCACAAGGAAAGAGAGGATGCTGAGAGGCAGCAGGTCTTGGAGCTGGAGAGGATGTGGTGTACAAGCCAGGACCTGCTCCTTTGCTGCACCCATCATGGCAAAAGATAAACAAGTAAATAAAAGAATTTTTTCTGTGGTCTCTTAAAGGCAAAAAAATTGGCTTCCTGTAGCAAGAGAAATCACTCAAATGACTCTAAAGATTTTGGGCAGAAAAGCACAAACTTGCTGCAAAGTGTGCAAGAGGAGAGGAATACTACAAAAATTGATCTCTGGAAGGAGATAACAATTCTCTGCCCTCAAACACAGCCAGTTCTGGGGTGGAGGGTGGCAGCAACTTTACCACACAGAGCCCTGAAGGAATTCAGGACACCTGAGGCACCAAATCCTTCACTCGAATGAAATTGCAGGGTGATTAAGCAGAGAGAATGTAACTATCCAAACTGTAATTTGGCCAGCACAATGGATCTAACACCCCTATTCTTGGGAGGAAAAAAAAAAAACCCCATACTGTATTTGAAGTTCAAAATCTAATTAACTATTTGAGAAAAAGAATTCTGTTTTTAAAAGAAAATTCCTAACAATATAAAGAGAATTAGTGCCAAAGTTTTTGAAGAACCACATAAAATGGTATGAAAAACGTATGATATTGTAATAATAGGAATGACTGGATTTGCTCAAATGTTCCTTATACCTTATAATACAAGAATAAAATACAGTGTAAATCCTTCTATCTACGTAAGTTCCCTGTACAGAAAAATCTCTCCTTTAATAGGTTTACACCTTTAACATGTATTAGTTTGGAAAAGTCCTAGGGTGTAATTACACATCTTGACTTGGCACATTAATAGCTGTTCCCTTCATTTACTGATTTCTTTTACTGGTCAATTTGCTATTTTACTACATTGCTCTTACAGCTTGGCTTCTCCCCTGTGCTGGGAAGGGCAGAGGGGCTGAGCTGGCCACGGGCTGTGTGCGCTGCCTTGGGGAGGCAGCTTTTGATACCTTGATCCCGGCCATCTGCACGCATGATGCTCGTCTGGGATGTGCCATTTGCATCCAAGTTTGCCAGCAAGCTGCAGGTCACAGGCAGATGTAAGCAGAGCTGCCCTCACTTCCAGGAAAATCTGTGCAGAAATACACCCTACAGGCCCAGGAGAGAACGAGCCAGGCAGGGCTTCTCCAGGGCTTGGTGCCACCTCGCTGGTCTCCCTCCAGTGCCCCACAGAGCACCTGCTGCTGCCCAGGCTCCTGACCCTGTGTCCTGCCCCATGGCATGTCCTCACAAATCCCCTCTGCCACCTTGCATCCCTCAACTCCTTCCTTGCTCCAGGCTTTTGCTGTTGTCCCAGGTTTTGTTCTCTGCTCCCCTGGAGCTCCATCCCTATTGCTCCTCCTCACCTTCTTTCTCCCTATGGTTTGAGAGAGCAGGGGAGATGCTCCATGGACAGGATGCTCACCTTGCTCCACCACACCTGGGAAAGGACCATTTTCCCTGTGATGGAGGAGGAACACGCCCGATGATCTATGCTACCAGTCTCCACAGGTTGTCTTTCCATCTCTCAGCTCCAGACTCACAGCAAAGTTCACATTTGCTAAGCCTCTGTCCAGTTTCTACAGGTTTTTTGACAGTTTAAGGGTTTTCTTCTGTTATAGCGGAGCCATTCAGTTAATGGCTTCTCAGCACTGCCATTATAAACCAGAACTTTTCAGGTGTTTATTACTCAGCTTTAAAAATTGGCTCTAAGCTGAAATTTGGCAAAAGAAGTGTCAGCCTAGGAGAAAATTTTATATTTTGCCAATTTTATACTCTAAAAAAAAAAAAATGACCCCATTTTGGCCTCCATAAAAATGCAGCTTTTGCTGCCTCAATGACACTGGTGAAGTAACAAGTCAATATTGTAATAGTGCCAGCAGAACTGAGTGATTTAATGCCTAAAATTGCTTTGAAGGTGAAGAGTGCTATTGAGCTGCTAATTATTAACTATTATTACTGATCCTGCTGCAAACAGAAAACAGAGGGAATATGAAACATCACTGGGAAAATACGGAGGAATCAGAATGAGGGTCCAGGGCTGAACACAGAGGAGCTGGAAAACAAGAGTCAGGAGCCTTGGCAGGGTGGGATCCTCCAGCCAACGCAAGAAGAATGAACTGATATGGAAATATTATTTTTCGTTTTCCAGGACAGTATTTCAAACACAAATAAAATACAAATGACACAGTGTAGCTTGCTCCATGCCAAAGCTAGCAACGATGTGGGATCAAAATCAGCTCTAAACCAGGCTGAACTGAGGTCAGTAGGAACCTCATATTGCTCAGCTGAAGCCAAGAGAAACTTTGACATTTAATCCAACTTTGAGAAGACAGCCCTGAAGGTGCTGAGGATAGGTGACCTTGCCTCAGCTGCCCAGCAGTCAGGCATCCATGTAAAAACGGGCTGGGAATTTCAAAGATCCCAGAAGACTTACATCCTCCGAATCTTCGGGATTCTTTCAAATCCTGTATGCTCAGGAATAGCAGCATCCGAATCACACAGCCCAAAATCTGACCTGGGTTGATCCAACTCGGCTGTATGGAGGGAAAAGTAAGTGATCTCTACTCTGAACATCTCCAGCCACTCACTCCACTGCGTCACCTTCTGAGCAGACTGTGGTTCCACAGCAGAAAGGTGACAGAGTGAGTGTTTTTTACTTTGAGAGTGAGGACCAGGAGTTGTGTGAGGCCAGGGCACACTGCCATTTGCAATGGGCTGTACCAAAGCAGCCATGAAAAGTCATTTGGGCTGCTTTCAAACACAGTAAAAAAGAAGTAAAAAAAACCCACCCATTTATCTTTCTGGAAACTTTCTGCTTGTCTAAGTGGCAGCTATTTAAATACAATTAACAAGCAAATGATTTTAAAATTACAATACATTTAGTAAGGCAGCATCACAAACAATTTGCATCTCATTAAAGTGTTTGAAGCTGCAGAATCAACCTCCCAAAAGGGCTGCACATCAAGTGGGAAACACGGTTATAGTCACCAGCTTCTGCACTGTCCTGTGACACCAGACACACGGTGGGAGGGCAGCAGAGGGGGTCTCAGTGTCCAGCTGAGCCCCTGGCTGGGCCACCCCCGTGGGGAGCTCTGGCCACGGCTCTTGGCACAAGGACGGCTGCCACAAGCCACAGCCTTGCTGGAAGTGGGTGTAAAACAAGGAAGGAAGGAAGGAAGGAAGTAAGAGGGTGTGTGAGTGCGTGTGTGCATGTGGGATGGGCACTTTTTAATATACATTCATGAACAAAGAGTTTAAAGAGATTTCAAGCTATTTACTCAGCTCTATATATAATTAAAAGTTTATAGATTACACCACCACAAACCTTCCGAGATTGCTGCTGGGTTTGGACACACATTAATTCCCAGGAGCCTCCTGCAGAACAATCCCATACCGACGTGTGCAGCAGGAAAAGCTTCCAAGAAGCAATAGTTTTAAGTGCTTTCAATTCACTTTCAACTGTGATTTAGTGTTGTGGTTCCATTTAACCCAAAGGATTCAGGAACACTTCCCAGATCACACACTGCTTCCTCTCGTGCCTTTAGAAAGCCAGGCAGATGCACCAAGCCCTGCTGGATCCATTCTGGGATACAGGTTTTGCTAAGCACAGCTCCAAACAGCACCTGTGTGGGCCAGGGCTGCTGGTTTTGCTCTCAGTGCAGCTCCTGCCATACAAACCCTACTGCTGTAGCCCACAGAAGGTCAGGAAGCTATTGCTGGTGAGTGGGAAGGAATATGCACGAGATCTCTACAGGTGATGCATGAACTAATTCCTAGATGAATGAGGAATGTATCTAAACAGCCTTAATTTCACTTATCAGAAGACTTGAAGGTGAGGATGTCCACAAGAGAGGATGTCCCTGAATCAGTCACATCTCACAATCAGCCTCAAGTGCTGGCACTGAGCTACACTCCAACCACACCTTTAATCCAAAAGCTTGCTCCAAAGTACTGCACAAACTGAAAAGACACAAACAATGCCTTCCCTAGAGTTCAGCACAAGTTCTGAAACAACCTTTTACTTGCTGTGCCTCCGACTGCAGGGGCTGTGGGGCTGCACGTGACAGCTGTTTAACGCTGCGCAGCACAGTTATACACAGCGCTGGCAGGGGAGAGCGAGAGAAGAGTTTACAATTGAATCTGCAGAGGAAATTTGGGTAAGTTGAATTATCCATTTGGAAGCTGGCCAAGGGCTGGGACTACTCCCAGAAGAAGAAGCGACCGGTTTTGCTCGTCCTCTGAAAGGCAGCACTTCTGAGCTGCCCATGGCTCCCGCTCGCTGCTCCTGCAAGAGCAGGGCCAGCACATCCTCTGTGCTCCTCCTGGCAGGGAGGCTTTCCTGGTGTCCAGGGATCTTGTTCTGCTGCTGACAGACCCATCAGTGGTGACAAGGGGCTGAGGGCACTGATACCCTGCAGTGCCTCTGCAAGGGGAGTGGCAGCTTGAGCCTGGGAAGCCCAATAAAAAGTGAGATGGAAAAAGGAACTAATAACAAAAACCACAGGTAAAAGCAAACCAGTCATCATCAGGTGCTCTCACTGCTCTGGGCACTGCACACCAGAGAAGTTCCAGATCCCTCTGGGTGGTTCCCAGGTCTCTCCATGCCTGGTGTCGTCATGACCAGCGAGTGTCACCCCAAAACTTCCTGCCCAGAGATGCCACCAATTATTGACACTGGCCTCGTGTGCTTCTTTTTCAGAACTGTGGTTTTGTAGTTTGTCAAAACAGGATACTATTTAAATTTAAAATGTTATGATTTAAACAAAGGTGAAATAGTTACTGCTGTTTTAGCAACCAGACGTCAGGCTCTGCTCAAGCACACGCATTTTTTTGTTTTTAAAAGACCTCAGTCCGCTTTGCCAGCACACTCTCCCTGCAAACCTGGATGCAAAGACAAGTGTCTAAGCAAAACAACACTCACTTTCTATGAATTACTGAACATGTGTAATTCATTTATCTGTAATATTGTGCTAAACTCAGCTCCAATTAAACAAACGAAAACACCTGCTTAGCACACATAGATCTTTCCATACCTCAGGGGAAGACACATCAGTGTGCTGTGTAGTACAATCTGGCTCAGAAGCCTACACTAACAATGCAAAGCTGGGATTTTTCTTTTTTTCTTAAATGCACATAGGCAAGGAGATAAAAAAATACAGACGGAGATTTTGGGGATGGAGTATTTGTGTTTGGAATTTCTATCTATAGCACGTGCAGTTCTGTGATATTTAAGCGCTCACTGGGGGCTTCTCGTGGGCAGCTGCACCTGAGGGCATGCATCACTCCAGGGAAAAAAGTGGGATAATGAAAACTTTAAAACACACATAACTGGTCCCAGATATTATGACACTGTAAAACTACCAAAGAGACCTCGTGTTGACAAATTTATTGAGCCGGGGAGAAGACTTTTCTTCTTCTTGCTCTGCTTCTGGACCACAGGCATCCAGCAGCTCCATGGGACATCCCTGTTGTCCCCCCACATTAACAGGCAGGAAACACAGTGAAAATCACAGTGACACACTGAACAGACTCACCCCAACACGGGGGCTGAGACCACCCCTGGCTCCCCAGGTGTCCCAGCAGCAGAAATGAGACACAGCCTCATCTGACACACGTTTTGGAGCAGCAGAGGGGTGCCCCTTTGGGGGTGCTTTGGAAAGAGGGGTGCCACAGCTGGTTTGAGAGCTCAGGGTGCTTGGCCAGGTGCAGCAGCCGCCATCAGCAGAGCCTGCAGCCTGCCAGATCCCCTACACTTAACTCATTTCCTATTCTTTACTCACTGCCTGCAGACAATAAGCTGTCAATCAGATCCCCAGCAGAACATTTACAATTATCTTTCCTCTCCCACACCTCAGCGTGGCCCCGTGCAAGCGGCTCCATCCCAAACTGTTCACACACGAGCCATTTGCAACTCTTCTGTCACCAAAACTGCCCCAACTCCAGAGGCGGGTGAGGAAATTGAATTTCCTCGTGTTTTCAAATAAAAGTACTGTGGTGGCAAAGCACAGAAGCAAACGAGCAGGCTTCCTACAGGTGTGAGGCAAAAGCAACAAGGAATAGAAAACCTGCCCCAGTAATTATTCCAGCATTCTGGCTAAAGACCAAGGCTGTTTACAACCTTTTTTAATTTTTTTTCTTTAACAAAATCAAAGTTACAAACTGAAAAGTTTTTTTTAAATTATTTTTGTTTTGTTTTTCTTCCCCTTTTTTTATTTAGGACAGGGTGGTCCCCTCTGCTCACTCCTGCAGAATTAGCAACAAGCCACCACCACAATTTTGCAGCTGGCCTTGTGACCACTGCTGAATTCTCCCAGAAGAAAATGGTTTGTTTTTCCTCTGGGTAGACACAGCTGAGTGAAGGACTCAAAATGAGCACACTTTCCAAGTAAAAAAATAACAGTGATGCAAGTCATAACCATACCTTCCCTTGTAGTGGCAGTTGCTGACAACGTGATTTAAAAATATCTGAACTATGTTCTGCATGATGTTAATGCTCCTATTCCAGAGAGAAATCCCCAATACCTTCGGGGCACTTTCCAAACACTGAAGCCTGAGAAACTGTCCAGGATGGGCCTATTCCTAATAGCACTGAAATCACTGCCATTGCTAAATTAGGAGAAAATCCGTACAGTCATCATTCACTGCGCTGTGACTTCACTGATTTTCTGCTCCACTGTCTGCTCAAGGGTCAGCGTGGTTAACGGCGAGGAGATATTCCCTCTCCTATTAATTGATCTGGACACATCTTTGATGGCTGTCAGACAGAAAGGTAACTACTGCCATTATGGCTTTTCTTTTTTCCTTTTACTTTTTAACTCTTGCACAGGAAATTTCTACAACCTTTTCTGATGAAAAATAACCTGTCTGATATTTCCCCTCTCCTTTAAAATGTTTATCCTGCTCCGAATCTGCAAAGTGTGATATCATCAAGGAAGGTCAAGCTTCACAGGAGCTAATGGCTCTGCTGTGTGCTCCCACCACTTTGAAAAGACGAACAATAGTCCCTCAAGTGCTGCTGCTGGTGGCACAGCGGCAATTCACCATGGAGGGTGAGAAATCTGAAATTAAAATAAACTGCTTAAAACCTGCAGATGGAGAGGGGGGATGCAGGAGACAGAATAAAACGGGACAATCTCTGAACCCAATCAACAAAGCGCTCATTGTTCCAGTTTAAGGCAAGTAACACAGCAATAAATATTGAGCCAAGGAAGTTAACCTGTATCCACAGCCTCTGAATAAACACCAAAGCTGAAAGTAAAATCAATGCCAGGCCTTTGGCTCTTGCCAACTCGTGCTTTTACTCCTTGCTTGGCTTTGTTTTTACTTTTGGGGATTTTTCTTTGCCTTCTCTCTTGTTATTCATACCTTCCTGTAGGAACTCCTTATCACACAGGAAAAGGACAAACAGAAGGAACTGCCAGCACACAAATAAACTCAGTTGTGTTCTGCAAATCTACCTGGGTGTGCAGGTAACTGGGAAGAAAAGGGTAATTCATGGATTCATAGCCCCTGTGAAGGCAGGGGAGTCCCCATCTCCTCCCCACACCCCTTCTCCTCACGGGTGACCTGATGCAGCCCTGCAGACCTCTCTAACCATCAAACCCAGCTCGGTGTTTACCCTGCAGGGTAGCACAGGCAGCATGAGGCATCTCTGCAAGACACAGGCATGTTCATCTCTTATAGAAGTTTGAGCATTCAGCTCTTGATCTGAGTACAAATAAACATCCTGGTTAGTTCTCATTTTTCCTCAAGTGGTTTATCCACTCCCGTGCCAACACCTCAGCCAGTAATACAGGTTTTCACAGCAAGTATTAATTCTGACTTCACTTTTAAATCACATTTTCTTCATTTGAGCATATTATATTCCACAGAACCAGGCGTGAGCATCATGCAAAAGGCATTCTGGTCCACGGTTGTGAATACAGCTGTGTAGGCAGAGGAATATTTGTTTTCCAAGTAATTTGTGCACATTCACAAAATTACAGCTGTCTGCAGTTCTCCCGAAATATCTGTCCTGATGTTTACAAGCCATAAAATTTAATCTGCCTTTTCTAGAGTTCCAACCGGTAAAACTGGAAATTTATATGTACATTATTATTTTTCTTACAGATTGGCTACTCCCCATTACATACTGCCTATTAAGCCCACATAACATCAGCATTAACTTGAGGAGCCACTGCCCTTAGACAACAGTGGACAAACCTTTGTGAGAGCCAGAAGGGCTCCTCTGATACACCTCATGGATCACCCAGCACGTTGCATTTCATTCTTATCTCACAGGAAGCATCCCCTGAACCCCACATGAAATGAAGGTTTGGGTTAGAAACCAGCTGGGGTGACAGGCTTGACCCAAAAAGAGCTCGTGTTGGGATGGACAGGGAAGGTTCATCAACTTAACATGTGTCCACTGACAACAGTGACCAACCATCAAAGCATCTTCATGCATCTGTAAGCAAAATCACCAGGGTTAAAATGATTAAATTTGCACTGTAGCCATGAACTACTGGGCTAGGTTGGTGCTTGGCATCTCCCAACAGATTTGCTTCAGATGTTTATCTTAACTATTAAGTGTTAGCCAAAGGAATTGCATTAATGTTGGGATTTAATGTTGGACAGTGACAGAACTGGCAAGGGAGCACTGAGCTGTGGTAATTTGTGCTGCTTTAACACCCTCAATCGGTGTGTTCCACCGCATTACGTACCCCATGCGTGCTGGCACACGGCACGAGCTGCGCACCTGCAACGTGGCTCTCACGATACAACACGATGGAAAAAACTTTCTGAGGGGCCAAGGGTACCAAACTACAGCACCAGTGACCTCGGTGGCACCGGTGACCTCATCAGCTCCAGCACAAGTGTTGCTGTCACCTGGCTCCCTCCTCCGGCACCCATCGCTACCTGAGCTCCTCCTGTCATCTTCCTACCCCACTCCAAAGCAATTTCAAAACTTTTTCAGCTAGACACGCTAAACCCAGGATGTAGATTTTCCAATTAGTCTCTGTTTAAACATCTGTTGGTAGACTGCATTTAACATTAGTTATTTGAGCAAAGCACGATTTGATTAGGCTGTCTGAAACGGAGCCAAAGTCTGCAAAATAATAGCTCAATTAAATTTTGTTTTGCTTTCATTTGTCTTATACTTTCCTGAGTGTGATACAGTTGCATATAATCAAGTAAACTAATTCCTTTCACAATGAGATATTTTAGTGCTTTTTCCATCTCCTCTTAAAGTTTATTTAATAATCTATTCCATCTTCTCCATGCTTCATCGAACTTCAGCCTGACACAAAGTACATTTCTTTCTTGTGCCTTCAGTCTACTTTAATTTTCCAGGCTTTCAGTGACTTGAGATTATGCGCCATTAATGTTACACCTTAAATAGATTAGTAATTTATAAAGGGAAGATTACACATATCAGGCAAATAAAAACATTTCAGCAACACAACAGCCTTTTCTTTGCACATACCACAAAATATTTTGCCAACCTGACGACACAGCTGTAAAACTGTCAAGCTCCAAAGCCACATCCAAGCAGCATTTCCAGTTGTTTCCCTGGGTTTAGTTTCTACTTATTCTGTCTTGCACTTGTTGCCCTGAAACTTCAATATTAGCTCTAGAGATTTAAACACATGAGGCAAACAGCTGCTCTCTTTTACCCCAGCAAGCCAGATCAAAATGCCTTCTTTCTCTCCTGCTTTTTTTTTTTTTCCTTTTCTTTTTAAACAAATTGCTGTAAATCAAGTATTTCTAGCAAAGTTGATGGTCTCAGGGCAAAATTCTGTTCTGTGCTCATCACTGCAGACTCCTCCAGTGCAAAGTCCTCTCGGTTGGTGTGTGAGGAATACAGACCCATCCTCACTAAAGAAACTTTGCCTCGAGGATTAAAAAAAATAAATAAAACAGTCCCAGCAAGTTAGCTGCTATGTAGATGAGTCTATGATTTAAATTAAAACATTAAACATTTAAACATTAACTTCTTTCACACTTCTGTAAAAGGGAAAAAAAAAAAAAAAAAAAAGCAGTGTGTACTCTTTGAGAGAATTCTTTTATCGGAGATTTTTGATACACAGTACTTTTCCTTTAGTGTTTTTTAACATATTTGTTGCAAAGTGTGAACACAAAGGGACAAGCTGAAATAGGTATCTGGCAGGCTTTTCCCAGCGCGTGCTGCCGAAAGCCACAAGTACTCCTGCAGTTGTGACAAACCTGTTATTTTGCTGCAGGAAGGCGAGCGACTCCTCCAGCACTCCCTGCCCTGCCACTGGCAGCTCTTTAAAATATTCCTGCAACAAAATAACATTAAAAACCCAGAGGCATCCCGAGTCCGTGGAAGTTCAAAATGGGATATGTCCTGTTTAAAATGTAGAAAACTACTAAATATGACAACCATTTGATGTATGAAAATTATTCACAACCAAAAACAGACAGTCTGGAAATAGCTGGGATGACTTCATTTAGACAGAATTACCCAAATCTGTTTCTAATATACACAGTACACATAATAAATTTTTACAATATGACAAGGAAAACAAACTTAATAAAAGTTCCTGATCTTTTGTTACACAAGCAAGCTATAGCCATGCTATGTTTATAATATTTTGCCCATGATATCACAGCTCAGTAACAAAAGCTAAGCACCACACAAAACAGTTTCTAGGTATGACTTCACCTTGCTGTGCCAGCACTGCACCCATCAGCCCGGCCATACCACCTTCCCCAAGCCACAGCCCGTACTTGCTGGGTTGTTTTTCACTAAGAGTTTCCCTTTCTCCTTCTCCCAGGCTCCCTCTGCCTTGGGAAGCTGTGGATCTCTGTGACGAGAGTTTGTTTTTTTCCAACTACACCAGGACTCATCTGAACGGTAAGAGATTTTTAGCCTGTTTCCTTCACTCCTGGTTATTTGACAAGTGCTTGAAAACCCTGTTATAAACAATCTCTGTAGGAAAACAGATGATGTCTTACGATCACAGAAGGTAATTTTTTCAAGAACCTAACTTTTTGAGCATTTCCCAGATGCACCGCGTCAATCTTCCTGCGTTTGACTATCTCAGCTGGTTTTCCAGCCCGGGCATCGTGCCAGGCGGGCCGGACTGCCCCTCATTGTCACTTCTGTTCGATGGCACTTGCACCCACTGCTGTTATTCCAGGCTTCAGGAAATTTTCTAACCACTGGACAGGCTCCAGCACTGCGCACTAATAAGTTGCAGATTGCAGCACTCTTAAGTGTGTGTGTGTGTGTGTGTGTGTGTGTGTGCATGCGTGTGTCAGATCGGGGCCACGCTTTGTAGGAGGGGGGAAAAAAACAGTAGTTCAAAAATGCTGCCTACTCAAATTGACAGAAAAGTGACCCCTGCACTTCATCAGAAATTCCTGCAGACTGACAAAATAAAGGAGTTTGCTTTTATCACACACAGTAAGACTCATATGGAAAAATGGAAACACTACATCACTCGACCTTAGGTTGCCCCCTTTTCAACCGCAGATGAATATTATGTATAAAAATTGTAAATCAATTTGAGATGTATTAAAGGAGATTCTCTTTTTCTGTATTAAAGGTAATACCTTTTAATCTCAAGATTTATTTTGTAATGTCAAGTAAATGAGAAAGACTTAATTTCCGTAACTGAATTTTGTTACTCTGAGGTCTCTTTAGCATCTCTGCATGGCGTTCACAGAATTTCCTACCCTTTGCTTTGCATCAGGAAATAATGAGCAAGCGGCACTTACCCAACACTGAGTCACAAATATTTGCCTACATTAACAGAGCATTAAAAGCCATTTTAAACAACTTAAGGAAATTGTGCTAGCCTTTGAACCGTGATTCACTACTAGGAGAAATTAGGAAACTTTTCCTCTTCTAAAGGCAAAAATCAGCTGCTGTAACCTCCTTGTAATATCATTAGGTCCTAGAGCAGATTTTCCTCTTACAGATAGACACAATAGATTTCTTTGCTTAATGAAACTACTTCTGAAATTTTCCTACACTCAGTGTTGGGTACTTTGAAATTTCAATCCTTTCACATCCTTGAACTCTCATCAACATTTTTTTCCAGACTGTGTCAATAAAATTGATTACTTGCAGTTCTGAACTCTGTTCTGCACATGGAAATAAAACAATTTGTTTTAAAGTATTTTCTGAAGAAAGCAGAACTTGGCAATCACATCTCCAAGATCAAAAAATAAAAAAGAAGAAAGAAGGACAACCCAACCAAGCGAGCCTTGCCCACGAAAAGCAAAACAAAAAGAAACCTCTCCAGCAAACAAAAGAGAAGCGAGGTCCTGATTTCATGATTTTATCACGGCAGCAACGCAGGCTCAATCCCTGACATCCCCACATCATCAGGCTCGCTGCTGTCCTCCTGATTGATATATCTCCCTGTCGGATGCACACGATCTTTTCGGATCATTAATATGTTCATTAATTTGTTATCAATTCTGGCTCGCTGTACTTACAGCGCTCGGTGCCGCGGCTCGCGCGTGCCTCGGCAGCGCCGTGCAATCGCACACGGACAGACCCCTGGCTCCCCGCTCGCTGAGATGCCTCATACCTACACCCGATCTGTTGCTTTTACAAGTTTAATCTCGGTATTAAGGAGCCGATTGTGGAACCATGTCGCTATAACATCTTCAACCCAGCTGTACATCATATAAACCGCTATAGGAGGGGGCAGTCTCCCATCATTCCTGGCAGCAGCACATACCTTTAACTCCCTAATCTGTAATACTACAAAATACTGCTCTCATTTCTTCCCAAGCACAAGTGGACTACCAGCAAGGGTCCAACAGTGTTATTCCTAATTACCTTTTTTTCACTCTTGATCCTGTGGCGCTCATAATTAGTTACCTGGGGCTGCAATCCAATTTGAAGTGATGACAAGAAAGTGATCCATGAAAAAGTAATAAGTTAAATCCAATTTCAGCCTTCCTCTAATTAAATGCACATGGAACTAATGACTCAAACCCTACCATTTCAGTGATAATGGTAATTAGCGAGGTGGGAGTCACTCTCTTTTTTCAACACTGTAGGTGTAAACCACAAGGTAAAATGGCAGGAGCACTCTTAATTACATGTGTCATTTTGTCAGCAATTTACACATTTCTGACCAGTCAGGAAGGTTTCATTTGTTTTCCCCTTCCCCAAGGTGGGTAAGGCACGTTCAGGCTCTGGCACTGCCCGCCCCATTTCCTGCTCCCAACCTGGGCAGAAATCACAGCTTTTACAAACCTGTTCTGTAAATGCTTAATGTTAAAGCAGAAAACCCGCAAGAAAATGATACTCGGGGAGTTTTAACAAGATAGAGGGCTGAAAATGAGGGATCCTGGGTTCCACTTCACCCCTCAGGACTGACTTCTTTCTGACACTCAGATGCCAAACTCCCAAATATCCCAGCAGAACTGCACACCTCAACACCACTGAGGGCCTGCAGCTCTCCAACCTTGGGCAAGTCACTTAATATCTCTCTCTCAGGGTTTACATGGCTATAAAATGAGAATAATCATGTTTGCTGGCAGTACCTCACACTGCCAGCTCTCACAATATACTGGTATTTTCCTAGAAGCTTCATTTTTTTAAATCATGGTATTACAGGATAATCACAGGCTTCTGTTAAGAATAAATATATTTGTCACCTTTCTGCTCAGTCTAAAAAAGCTGGAAAAACTGAATAGTAAATGCTTTAAAAAATATAAAATGGCAGCAAAAAAGGACCATAGGTGTCAGGAAAAAAACCCCTTAGTATCAAAATTTTCAAGCTGATCATGTAATTTTGAGGATCTGACTCAGATTTTGTTCTGTTTGTGGGGTGGATGATGTCTGCATTTCACAGACACACTCCAAGAACTGACTAACACTTATAATTGGGCTTAGGGGTGAAAAATAAATAGGAACTAAGGGGTTCATTGGTAGAAATCAGCAAAGCTCAACTTTGCTTAATTTCCAAAGTCAAAAACAGATAATGAAAGATTCAATTTTCATAGGTAAACTTCAAACGCTGCAGAAGCAAAATCTTGGCCCAAGCTGAGTTGGTGCCAAAATTCCCATTGGCTTGACTGAGACCAAATTCTGATCAATTCCTGTACTGAAGAGTGAAACAGAGAGATACTCATACAAACAGAATAAATAAATTTGCAAACTTGCTTCTTTTGTCAAATTATCTGCTGCGACAATTTCTCTACAATTTCTTAATTTCTTAAATTAAGTCAATGAATTTCTTAAGTTGTTAAATTTACCACTATGCAAAAAAACTGTTCCCTGGGTGTAAAACCTGAGACAACATAACTGAGACTTGTGTGCTCCAAGTGAAATGGAGCATACCCTGCCCTTCACCTCTCGGTGTTTATTACATTGTCAAACTAACGATTTCTAATTTCATAAAAAAACAATAATAATTGCCCCCAACATAAAGCTACAGCGATTTTTTTTTTTTCCTTTCACCCTCTTCTATTTCTCAAGATACTGGAAAGATATATTAAGATAATATAGCATGCAAATTAAATTCTACAAAAGCCCAGCCAAAAGGCTGCTTTAAAAAGCAGCGGTATGCAAAGGCGAGGACAGCTCTGTCCTCTCAGCCTCCCCCAGTCTCACCCTGAGAATTTAAACCAAACCCAAATTCTTTTCTTGGCCGTGACTTAAGGGGAAGATTTTTTTTTTTCTTTTGCCAAGCAAAAACAAAAGTTTCCATCCCAGTAATTTCATTATTTCTTCTCTCCAAACACACGCAGGTTAATGATCAGAAAAGAAATTTCATTTAATCACATAAAAAAAAAGTCAAGTGATGGGTTTCAATTTCAAGATACTGATTTGGACATCCTAAATTTGTTTTCAGTCCAGTATCCAACTTCCAGCTCAATGCAACACACAACATTTACGTCTTTAAAAAAAATTGTATTTTTAGTATTGCCAAAACACACATGCACTTTTACTTTCTTGGGAGAAAAATGTGTCTCTTGATTTGTTTCCAATCTGTGTGCTCTTGCCAACAACTAAAATGCTTGAAGAACCAAAATGAATAATCACTAAGAGCATCGGCAATTAAAGCTGCAAATTTTAATCAATACATCTATTAATACAGATATATTTATCTTGGCCAGGAAATATGTGCACATTTTCAAAATCCTAAGCATACCTGGTCTGTTAAATTATTTGTTTCACAGACTCAAGGAAATCCAATGTCTATGGCAAATATATTATCAAACAGCCTTTAGTCTTTTTTTCACTTCCAGTAATTTTTGTGGGACTGATATTTTTTATGTTCTTTCCCCAGCTGCTGGTTATTAAATCCATTTCTTAACTTTCAATTTTTCTTTTGTTTGTGTCATCAGGCTGCGAAACCGGAGGTCACTGCCAAATCTAAACCACGGCAGTGTGCGATAGGCTCAAAATGTGAGTGAGTCATCGTGTATTTGGAGATTTGGGGTTTTTCAGCTATCAGCAGAGCACATCTCCAGTCCTGCATCCAAGTTCCTACAAACTGAGTATCTCACGATTTGCTAAAAGCAGACCTTCAGGTAGTGTTGCCAAGATCAAGAGAACCCCAAAAGGATTGCAGGAGCCCACTGCCATTTAAACACTACTGAAGACACCATGTCCCAGTGCGGCCACAGAATGCTGGGATATATTTAAGTACCTTGGCTACTTAGTCAGGGAATAAAGATGGAACAGAGGAAATTATCCATGAGGTGATAACAGATTAGCTACACAGTATATACCAGATTAATCTTCTGTGTCTGTTTGTGGTGGTGGGGTTTAGAGGGTGCATGCCCAGCCCTAGTACCAGCCTCCCCTCCTGGGGCAGGCAGGACCACGGAGCATTTCAGTGGGAGAAGCAGCAGCCCAGGCAGACAGCATCCCTCCCTGTTCCAGGCAAAGCTCCCCAGCACTCGTGCTGGGCACTGCCCACCAGTGCCCTTGCCAAGCACAGCAGGGATGAGCGATGCCCATGGTGTTCTTGTTATACATGAAGCCTGTTTGTCACAAAAAAACCCAGGTGACTGCTAACTGCTGTGGCTATTGAATGAGACATCTATGTAACTGAAGCCCAAGGATAACTTGTACATTATTTAAAAAAACTTATGAAAAACGGGCACGTTTCCCCCACCCTTGATATTTATTCTATGTACTGTCAGCAATAGGTATCACCTCGTCAGCATGGTCCCATCTGACTTCAGGGGGTGTGGGTGCTTGTGTGGGTGCAGTTTTACTCAAAAATTCTACCCCCAGCAGCACCATTTCCTTTCAGCAACAGATTTTCATTACAGGGATGCGCTTGGGGGTGTTACATCCAAGAGGATTTCCAGTACGTTTCAGACCGCAAAAGCACCAGGAGTGAGAAGGGGGAAAAAAAAAAAAAAAGAGACTGGGCAGTCATTTGAATCAGTGAGTGACAGGCTGGGCCAGCTCTCTGTATACATTAATAAATTAGAATTTTAATTGTGTCTCTGACTGCAGGAGCTGCTCCAGTACTTTAATACGTACCAACAATTGGCTATGTTATGGAATCCACGATGTGGCCTTCACTGTTGACCTCTGCAACACAATTCCCAGTCTGACTACGGAAACTGTTTGGTTTGATCCTTTCAACTTATTTGAATCCTGACAAATAAGCTCACAGCTGAAAGGTCAACACAGTCATATTTCATCCTCTGGAGCTATTCTTAAGACATCTGCACAACAAAGCACTTCTTTTAGTACCTGACACTGGACCTAGCCAGCACAATCTCTCATTAAAAATGTCCCCAGTGGAAGAGTCTATTAAAAGGCATATGGATCAGCTATGGATTTACCAAATAAAATATTTTTGAAAGCATTAATGTAACGCTTTGGATTATGGCTCTCGACGCTGCCAATAAAACGTATATTTGCCCAATGACAAAATGCTTCATACTTTCCAAAAGAATAATAGCCCGGCTGTAAAGCACGAGGTGTTGTCCAGCAGCCGGAGCACAGGGGTGGGAGCCAGGAACTCATGAATCTTAATCCTACCTCTAAACCCAATTCCCTCTGTGATCCTAAGTGAGTTGCTTAACCCGCTTCCCTCAGTTTCCCAGTCCAGAACCGGGATAATGCTACTTACTTATCAGACTTTCCTTCTGGGGATGTTTTGGAGATTAGTATTTGCAAAATGCTTTGAAGATGAAATCACTACACCAAAGCTCGACGTTGTCCACTCTGGGCCAAGGGCTGCAGCTTACAGCTATTCCTCACTCAGGCAGAACTCCCCTTGAAGTCCCCATCAGCTTTATTTGGGTAAGAAGCACAGATTCGGGCCCTCTCACTTTACTGTCAAGGCCTCTAGCGATGCTGGCTTTACCTTCCATATTCTACTACATATTTAAAGAGCCTAGCATCCGCATTTTTGTCGGAAAATAATCTGAAGCACATATAAAAGGCAAGAGAAGCAGCAATGCTGTCAGGGAGCTCATGGTGATAGTATATCAAACTAAAAAAAAAAAAAAAAAAGTAGAAAGAGCAAAACAGACATGAGTTTGACAACGTGCTATGACAACAAGAGGAAAAAAAAATACAGAAAGAATTTGGGGCTACAGAGGCTGAAGCATCAGATATAGAAGAGTGAGATAAGATAAATGTCCCAGCTAAAGGGCTTTGTGCAACTGCAGCTGAAATGCTGCATTCAGGACCTTATTATCAAAAATCCACTGACATGCTGCAATTGCAGAGAGCAGTAATAAAAGCAACAACCAGCTGCAAACCAGCAAAGTGGTCAAGGGTCTGGAAGTGCCAGTTTATGAAATACATAAAGAACTAGATACATATAATTTGCCAAAACTGGCAAGTATATGTTAGTATCTCAGATGTTTGAGGAGTGTGAACACGAGGCAAGGCAAGGGACTGACTCAGTATTTATACAAGCAGTATTACTTGGAGCAAGAGGATGGAATTAAAGTGGAAAGTTCCTGAGCATGTGCTTTGTTATGGAAAACTATCCAAAGGAAAATAATAGCAGTCCCACCATCACTTGGGATTTCTAACACTAGAATAGCAAAAAAAAAAACAAAACCAAAACCAAAAAACTGTGATACATGACCTAATAGGTCTTTCTTGTCTTTAACTCCCCGTGATTTATCCCACAAGACTAGCAGAATGTACTCCAAAGCCCCATATGTGTGCATACATCTTCTGTTTGGGAATGCTGTATTGGTTTTAGCTCTCTGAATTCATAACAGCACAAAGCCCTCTAATATTTAGATTTTATTTCTGAAGATGTCCATAAATCAGCAGACAATAAAAGGGGAAAAAACACGCTGATGATACGATATCCTAGTATTTCCCAATATCCTTGACACAGCAAATCAACGGTTTGAGTGAACACAGACTACAAATGGAACAGCAATCAAACAGAAATGTTAATGCAAATCTCCTATGCACACTGACACAGTAACAAAAGCTATTCCATTTTGTCATGATCCAGCCCTACCAGACGCTAATAAAAGTACATGCTCACGATTTGTAAATACGCCGTAGGTGTGACTTTCAAGAGCACCCAGCATCTATCCTGCTGCCACTTACACCAGCCACTCTGTGAACACAGGGAGGAAGCTCCTGAAGGTTCCACCCCAGTGTTTGCATGAAAGACACATTTATTCAGCTTTTACAAGCCCCAGACCCCCATGGCTCACGGGCTCCCCTTACCTGAAGGGCTGGCTGTTTGTCATTCCTCTTCGGAGACTTTATTCCACTAACTTGTTGCTGCTGCTGCTGTTGCTGCTGCTGCTGCTGTTGCAGGAGAAGCTGTCGTGCCACCTGGAGAGCCTGTAGGGAGGAAGAGGTTGGAGAATTGAGTTCACAGCCAAGAGGGAATGGGGAGCTACACAAACAGCATAGGGGCAAGGCAGTTCCTGCTTATGGGGTACTTCTCCACTCCTGATGCATGTCCATTGAAAAAAGCAGTGGCTTCCACTAAAATAACACCTTGCATGCCATGGGGTGATATCCCACCACTGATTTTCCATTTCGACAAAGCAGAAAACCAGCAGCAGCTGATGCTTGCCTCCTGGGTGTGAGCCTCAAGTAACTGCAGGAATCCTGTGGTCAGCTCCACAGAGTTAATTCTGTCCCCCTGGAGCAGCTCACAGCCCTCCTCACTAATGGGCAGCCTCCTGTGCTTTCAGCTTTCAGATGCCTCCTCTCCAGCAGATCAGGTTTGGTTTACAGAAGAGGGCAGTCATATATCACTGTCTGCTCCCCTGAGCACCAGAGAACATCAGGAAAGACTCTGGATGGCCATGGTGGGAAAAAGAGGAGAGGCAGCAGCAGACAGAGCCACACTGGAGGCTGAGAAAGCTGCAAGGAGCTGGAGAGAATGCAAAGAGAAGCAGGGACAGCATTTCACCTCACCAAAATCCAGGACTTGGACTTTGATGATCCTCGTGGGTCCCTTCCAGCTTAGGATATTCTATGAAAATCATTGTCAGCTCATGATGGACTCACTGGGAGGGGGCACAGCAGTAAAGGGACAGTATGACAGAGGAGGGGCAAGGGACGTGACCCTGAAAGCATGAGCAGGCAGGATGTGGAGGGATTATTGCAAAATGTCATGCGAAGCAGAGTCCCTCAACACTGGAGCCTGCTGCTCTGCAAGGCCCGATTTCTCCATCAGGCGGGGAAAAGAAAGCAAGAGAAGAGAGAAGTGGAAAAGATGAGGAGCAAGTCCCTGCCCTGGCTCCCTCCTGGCTCCCCAGCCAGGGGACAGCAAGGATGATCCCTGCAAGACAGACTGTGGCACAGCTGAGGCTCTGCTGGCGAGACCCCAGCCTGCTGCTCCCGGAGGATTCACCAGCACCGGACCCAGGCCTCCTTGGTCTCCTTGGAGACGTTCAGTACATGTGTAGGTGGAAAAGTGGGAAGGCTGAAGACTTCATTAATGTAAAACAAGAAAAATAGTCCCTTTGCAAGATGCCTACATGGAAGAAGAGAAAAAGCCTTCCCCACTCCTACTGTGTATGTTCTCTGAGTGATTTAATTAATACCTCTTTAATTAAGAAGTCAGATATGCTTCAGGTTTCACTTGCTCCTTCAAGTTGCAGAGTATTTAATCTCAGCACAGAACTGCTGGGAAAGGTTTGATATCAAGGTCTGCAAATTCGACTCCCCCCCTCCAGTAAAACCTTGTTATTTTATGGCCTAGGCCCATCTTTTTAGTTTTGGAGAGACACTGGTCAGCTCAGTGGACTGAAGAACCACCACTGCTGACCACGGCAAGTGGGCAGGAGTGACCTTATAATGCTCTGGCAACAAGCCCACCTTTCCTATTTAGTAACAAGTCTACACCAGATCAGAAACACTCTCTAAGGGTGGATGTGATTTCCAGCAGAGCTTGGTACAGCGCAGGTAAAATTAGATTTTGCACTTCAGGATGGTCAGAGCTTGGTGCACCCATAACATCTCTGAATTGGTCCATGTCCCTGCCATGGGTGCAGGGAGCTGCTGGGCACGGATCTGGGCTCACACACACAGCCACCACCCCACAACGGTGCACCATCAAGAACCAGGAAACCCTACAGCCTACCAAAGAATTCAATGCAACAAAAGAAACCTTTATGCAGAAAGTGCTAAGGACGCTTAAATAAGGTATAAAAATACCTTATTTTTATTGAATTAACTTATTTAGCTGTTAAAGCATCTTCAAGGGTGGGCAGAAGCAGCAGAAATAAAACCTACAAGACTTAAGGGGATGGGCAACAAATACTCACTTATTTAACAGGGGTGTTGTATGGCTTATTTAATTAATGAATACTTGTAAAGCACTCTGAGTTGCTCAGACAAGAAGCTCTATACAGTACAAGCGCAACATATTATTATATATTATTAAGACTGGCTCTGCAGAAGAATAATTCCAGGTAAATGTGCAATCAAATGATCATTTTAGTTCCCAGTAATTAGATTCAATAGGCCAAAAAAAACACAGGAGCCTTTCTTTAATCATACACTAAACAATCAGAACATCCCTAACCTTTCAAGCTACAGCCTTTTTGAATAAAACATCATCAACTTATAGATATTATTCCAAAAAGAACCAGTCACCATATGTGTTGTCTCTTTGAAATACAGTTGCTATAGCAGACCCTGCATGCATTTCATGTGATATGATCATATTCTATCCGTTCTGGCAGCTGAGAGGTTGCACAATTAAACTGGCTGCCAGAAATTTTTGAAGATTCCCAGAACAAGTAGCCATACAAGAAATGCCTGCTCTCTACACTCGAGCTGGCCACGGAGCTCCGTGGAGCTTGGCAGGGTGGCCACTGCCACCATAAACCCCCACCATGACTGACCCCACACCAAGGAGGGCCTCTGGCTGTGGGGACAGGCTGGCACTGGCAGAGCTCTGCTGGAATAAAGCCAGAGCTCTGCCCCTGCTCCAGTCCAGCTGCACAGCACCCACGTCCCTCACACCCACCATTGTCAGGGTCTCCATTCCAGGTGACATCTACACCACCCCATTCCATGTCTAGCTGCCACCTGTGCTGGCACAAACCTGGACCAGAGATGGCAAGAGGGAAGGACCAGCACAGAGGGTGGAGCAGGGCAGGAAGGAAAGGATTAGGAAGAATAAAAGTGGTCTTGCATCAGGAATACAAGCAACCAGGATGGACAGGAACATCAAAGGGAAAAACAAGATAGATGCAAGTGAGATGGCAAAATGCTGACATTCCAGGGATTACAGCTTCAAGTGGCATTTCCCATTTCTCCTCTCAAGATTTTGCTTTTTCACTTACAAATAACTGACAGCAGTAAAAGCTGAGCATCAGATGAGCTTGGGTTTAAGATGTGGAAGGTTTTTTATAACTTAGATATGGTTCTTACGGAGCATCTGTATCAAGGAGCTACCATGGCCTTGGTGGTACAGTGAATCCAGGGATCCCACATCCCTCTGCCTCTCTACTTCTCCCTGCTCAGCCTTTCCTCCCTCCTACCTCAGACCAAGACCTGTCCTTGCCACTCCAAGCCACATCCAAACTCCTCACACATGATAGTACATGTACAAGAAAGATGGCTGGCTTGGAATACACTGACCCTCTCACACACAAAATACTTCAAGCCCTTTCGGAGCTTGCCTTCATGGAATAGCTTTGCTGATGCCAGTTCAAGCCCGGTGGACACTTGTACAGTCCAAGCCAAGAAGCATCACACCTCTTCCCCCTTTCCCTGGTTCCAGGCAGTGCCGCTCCCGCACGGAGCTCATCGCTGGATGCCGGCGTGGGAGCCCTGCTGAGGCTGCCGGTGCTGCACAGTGCTCAGGCGAGGATAGACAGGGAAATTAATTTGAGTGAAGTCAGTCCCACAACCTTCATCAGCACGGAGATTCGCAAGCAGGCCTGTACATTAATAAAGCTTCCTGTGGGAGTAGATGTTGCCTTTGATTTGCATGTGAATTCAATGCTAGTGAGAAGTGCCAGACTGTCAGACATGGAGACCAAAGTCTCTTATCTTTCCAAAAGCTTCTGTAGCAGTTTCCCCACATTTCCTTAATCATCTGCCTTGTCCTCAACTTACTGAACAGGCAGTAGAGAGTAAAGCTGGATTCGGTTCAACTTCTGCTGCTGCCAAGTCCTGAAACAAGGGTGCCAGGACTGTTTACTGCTAGCCAACAGCTCTGCTAACGTGGCCCTCTCCTCACAAGCAGGTGCTCTGACATCTCCAAGCTCTTTTCACACATTCCTCCCCACTGTGGTAGTTACATCCTAAATCTACACCACGTGCTTGCAAGTGAACAATTGCCAGGGGCCATGAAAAGCCAGCTCGTGTTTGTGCATCCAGACAACAGCGTGCTCCTTCATGGACAGGCAGGTGGAGATGCCAAGAGCCCCCGAAACCACAGAGGTGCTTCAAATATCTGGCTCTGTATTTACCAGCAGCCACATTATCTGCACTGCTCAAAGAGCCTGCAAGCTTGGACAAAGCTTCTTGGGACACCCAGACACTCCAGCAGTGAATCACAGAGCAGCAGCAACCATCCTCCTCTCTGCACCAAAACACAACAGGGAAATCCTCTCACTTACCAAAAAAAAAAAGAGAAAGGAAAGTATGCCCTCAGAAAATGAATCTTTTATGGATTTTGGTCACTATACACATGGATTTGGAAGGACAACATCAAGAAAAGGCTGCCTACCAACCATCCTATGCCTAAATGCAAGATAGAGTAAATGAACTACCAGGGTGTTTTCTTATCCATTAGGAAATCACCCAGACATAAGGAGATTTTCTGGTGTAAAACAGAGATCAGTAAAATTGCAACTGAAATACAGCGCTTGAGAGACATTGCACAAACTTGGAATGGTATTTAAGAGTCAACACTGGGTGACACCTAACCCAGGAAAAATGTTAACAGTACATTAACTGTGAGATGAATCAAGCCTGTTTCATTCACAGCACAAGTGGGAAGCCCCACTGAAAAGCCCTCTCCCTGTGCTTAGGGAAGTGCCAACCATTTATTATTTCCCAACCACTTAAGCACCAGGAGGGGAAAAAAAAGTACACATTTGAGATGACCAAGACAATTTTATTGCAAGACAGACAGAACGTGACTTGTTTGCCCAGCTGTTGTTTGCCCAGAACACTGGGCACTGTTATCACCCCAGTTAATGTTGTAATTCAACATTTCCATGCAAGCACCTTGACCTTTCAGTTTCACCATCCTCTTTGGGCAAGCTCTGATGAAGGGTAAAAATGCAGCCCTGCCTCTGAATTCATGTAGTAGCCAGAAACCTGATTTGGGAAGGGGGCTGGGAAAGGGAAATACATTGGAAAAAGAGGGTAGAACTTTAAAAATAGAAATGCTGCTTGAATGCCATATACTTGCTTACAGTGTCAGTACATAAGGAAAACAGTAACAGGATCCAGTTGCATGGAGCCTCTTGCTAACTTGTTCCACCGCTGCAGCCAGTACAAGGCAGCAACTCTCCAACTTTTTTCCATCATCCTATTCCTACTGAAGAAATAGTGCTCCAGCTCCTCCCTTCCCATCTGCTCCAACCAGTATTAATATCAATCAGTTATTAATGAAATATGATGACCTACAGCTATAATAGGCCTGGCTCTAACGCCAGGGGAAGCTTGTTTCTGAACTTGAGGTTTATCAGGCATGGAAAGATCAATCCAGGGGAACTTTAGGATGCATGGAAAGGTATGTACACTGGAGGGTGGGGAGAGGAGCAGCAACCATGAGGATGTGAAAGAAAGGGGTGTCCTGTCCAACTGCCAATTCCCAGGGCACTTGGGCAGTAATGAATGGGCTGCCTCCAAAATATCTGGATAAACATGCACCCAGAAGTTGCAAGGAGGGCACAGAACAAAATCCCATGTGTTTTTACAGATTCCTAAGGATTCTGGGCCTTTCCAGGTAGGCAAAGCAGCTTATCAGAAAATCAACTTGAGAAAGGAGGAGGGAAGAGTTCCCTGAAGTCAGAGGCGATCCTGCAGCCATCTGAAGTGTCCAAGCAATGAATCTGGAAAGTTAGTTGTCAGCCAACATCATATACTGTCCACAATTTCAGTTATGGTCATTAAACAGCAAAATAGAACAAAACAAGCAGAGAGAGATGAGAAGGGAGAAACTTTAAGGGCAAAATCTGCCCTTGGAGCAAACATAACACTACACTGGTCCCAGATTTTGTGTGTTGACCTCTGATAGCTGTAAGCTACCACTGCTGCTCAACTGCCCCACTGAAGTTTGGGCAAAGCACTGCTTTGCAGCAGCAGACATGCAGTCCTCCCATCATCTGTTTCTCCCCACATTTCATGCCCTGAGGAATCGCCCCATCGGCAGCTCCAGGCACCTCTCCCAGAGGAGCACGGCCCACCTCCCAGAAGGGCTTCTTGCTTCCCTTCAGTCTCGCAAGGCAAGTACCTTTGTTTCTCCTGGGTGGGACGAGGGGGAATTTAGACTCAGCCAGCAATCTCTCTTCTTTCTCAGCTCCCATCTGTCCTCACACCCCGCTCCACTCCACAGCTGCTCCCAGCAGAGCGGCAAGATGCAGCTCTCAAGCTCGGAAGCCCGGATGCACCCGAGCTTCAGAGATGCTTAATTTCTCTCCCACTCCTGCCTCCTCTACCTCCTCTCCTGCGACACTCTCTTCTCCTGGAGCAGCAGATGTAGAGGAGCGGTGGTAGGAGGCAGACACATTGGAGGGGAGCCCTGCTGCAGCTCTCCTCCGGCAGGCTCAGGAGCCGCACAACGTGTGGAAACCAGCGAGGAGCGGAGCAGTATGCAAAGGGAAAAAAATAAAAAATAGTGCAAAGCGACAGCAGTGGGTAGTGCTGTTCCTTTGGGAGGAACAGAACAGGGGGAGGTGAGATGAACCAACTAGAGAATAGGAAAGGAACCAAAATGAAGAGGAGGAATAAAATGTAAAAGATGCAAAAAAGAGAAGCAGATGTTCTTGCAGCACTTATTCCCTCTGACATTCGCGCCCAGCTCTTCCATCTTCCTCCAGAACTGGGAAATGAGCTGCTACGTGCTCCCTTCCCCATTGCCACCACCCTGACCCTGTGCCACACACAGAATGACACAGCCAAGAGTCCCAACACTGCTCTTGGCACCACAGTGGGGAAGCGTGAGGATAGCTACAGGCAGGACTTGGGGCTCTGCTATGGAACACAGCTAGGATGCAACATAACCTGGTGAAGCACTCCTGCTGTCCAGCCTTCTCAACCACCTTGGATTCAAACAATCCCCATCCTCATCTCATCTTCTTCTTCCTTGTTTCATTAAATAATCCTTCTCCACCCACCCTGTTCCCAGCCCCACTGCTGCAGCAGAGGGATGTCCTGAGCCTGGGGAGATGCTGCAGGCTGTCTGTACCCAGTGCCTCACTTGGCTGCAGCAAATTTGCAAGGCTGGTTCCATCCAAGGGCTACCAGCCAGCTCGTCATGGAGGGGAGCTTCAACAGCAATCCTTCACGCAATGAAATGGTCAGCTGGCCATGCAGACCACAGCAGACTGGTCTGGACAAGTGACTAATGGGTGATTCCCATGCTGGAAAATGAGAAGGACATGAGGTCCACATGTACAAACCCTGGCTCACATCCTGTCCCTGATGTGACAGGGGCACACTTGGAGCAAGGGAGCTGGCAATGTGCCTCATGCTGAAGCATCTCCTAGAATAGTTCAGTCATAAGGAAAGAAGATGAGTCTTTATTTTTCTTCCAGCAGGCTTAGTTTCTTTCCTCTGGAATAGATCCTGGCTACCAGTTAAGGAGATTCCCTCCAGAAAAAGGCACTGGAAACAGAAACCCTTTCTTCCAAACCCACAGGGTGGAGCTGCCTGTGTCCCAGCTCTGCTGCACTTCGTGGGCACTGAGGTTACTCCTGCCAGTGGGAGGATGAGTGGACTCCATGCCCCTGCCCTGCCATCCCACAGCCCATCCCATGGGTCCCTGCCTGTGAGGACCCAGCACCACACAGGGGGAAAACAGATTTCTGAAAGAACCAATTTTGTTTTGCAGTTTATTCATGAACTCCACCAATTTTAGGGAAAAGGTGGCTGAGATATTTTCTTCAATACTCGGAGCCACTACAAGGATGAAGGGGGCAGGCAGCAAGGGACAGCAGGGTGAGAGATCAGCCTCAGCCAGCACCAGGAACCTGCAAACCCTGAACCAGCTACATCAGGCACAACAGCTACAAAAATCCCTTTTTTGAGGCATAAATGAAATCCTCAGGCGGTTACACCACAAAAACACCTTCTGTCCCTTCTTTTAAAGAGTCACAGTCAGGACTCATCAAAGCCACTTAAAAAGTATCTGGCAAAAAGTTCCCAAACATTAAAAAGGGTTCTCTTTATTTTGGCATGCCAAGACTCACAGCATGTAGCGGTCTGTACCAGCAAGAAAGGAGGGATGGGCCAACACATCCTGGTAAAATGAGAAAGGATACAAATCTTGGCTCCCCGTTCAAACTGAACCAGAACTGAACTGTTCCTGAGTGATGAAAAAAATCTTATGGGATTTCCAGCTCATTTCTGTAGGCCCGAGATCAGATTCTGAACTACTGTGTTTATGCAAAAGTGAACCAGACCTTTGAATATTTGGAGTATTCACTGCTGAGCTGCGTTTTTCTTGGATGTCAAAAGCACGGGAAGTTCTCATATTTTTTAAAAGAGAAGAGAAGAGGGATAAGGTGGGGCGGGGGGGAGAAGGAAGAGAGCCTTTTTTTGTTGCTACAACATAAATAGTATATTGCATACAGCTGCTTGCGCGCTTCCCTGTGTGGTCAACAAAACAGGGAACATATTTTAAGCTTGTTTTCCAAAACACTGCATGACAAACTTGTACTCAGAGGCCCATGAAATACAGCCCCTGACTGTGGACATCTCACCACGCTCCATCAGACACTCGCTGCTGCTGAGTGAATGAAAGAAGCAAAACATTGGGACAGCCCAAAACACGGAAAACTAAAGCTGCAAATCACATCTCTGCACTTCTGTGGCACAACCTAATTTAGAACTGCTTGTAAAAACTTAATTTTAACAGATTCTGGTAAAGCAAAAATAGGCAAGGTTCAGATGGAGGCGACAAAAATGATTAGAGGGCTCAGCAGATATGAGGCAAGATTGATAAGGGTGGGAGTGTTTAGTTTAGCGAGTGATGAGTAAGAGGGGAGATGATAACAAGTACACAAATTGTGACTTGGCCTGAGAGGGTACATCTGGTGCTTTTGCCATTTCTCATAACACAAGAAAAAGGGGACATTGAATGAAGTCAGGAAGAAACAGCCACAAAAAAAAAAATAAAAAAAATAAAGCAGATAAAAGGGTTTTTTTTAATACACAACTCATAATTACTCTCTGGAACTTACTGTCACAAGATATGACCAGGGCCAAGAGCATGGGGAGGATGCAAAGAAATGATCAGACACTTGCAGAGATAGTCATGAGAGCATTTACAGCTACCTTTAGAAAGATAAAAATAGAAATCTAGGTACAAATGTTTATGCTTCAGGGCACAAACCAACCTTTAATTGCTAGAGGCTGGGAGGACATCTTCCCCCATGGACAGGTCCTCCATGGGCATCTGCCCAAGGACTTCAGCCAGGGCTGGAGAGATCCCCTGTCCAACAGGATGCAACTGCTCCTGCTCTTCCAGGTACCTCAATCCTGCACCTCTGATCCCAAAGCCCATTCCTCAGCCCATCCTGAGCCTCCTCAACCCTCAGGGAGCTTCTGGGCAAGGGGGGCCAGCCACGTCCCCCAGCCCAACCCCTGCCCATATCCCCTGGCCCCAAGCTACTCATTTCCTCTTTCTTCTTTACATCACATTTAAGTTTCACGTCCTTATTCTGACAGCCCTTCCTCTCCCTGCAATTTCGACTGCCATTTTTTCCTCCCTCAAACCCAAACCCCCAGCTCCAGCCCCTGCCATCCACTTGGGCTCTCCAGGGAGCACTGACCCCCGGAGCCAGAAGGCGAAGCATCCACCTCATCCTGCCCAGACCCACCAGCCATGCACGGACTTGAACGCAACTTCAAGATGCAAAGGCAAATATTCCCTTTCTCGGTGTGAAGCTGTTCCACAGAGGAAAACCTACATCCCTGAGGAGGAGGAGGACCCTCCTGCCGATCTGGCACCTGCGGGGCAGCGGCAGTCAGGCGCTATTACGGACCGCGGAGCTCATCAACGCGCTGGAACTGACATGCCACTCAGGGAGACAAAGAGAGATTTTGAAAGCAAGTCAGTCTATTAAATTTATACCTACCTGCACAATGTGAAGCAAACCACATCTCGGTTTCCTTTCATGTGCATGACAGTCTTAACTTGTTTCTTTTAATCCCATAAAAGCAGCTAAAGCATGCAACATGCTTCCCGGAGATGAAGCAAACCTGTATTTTACTTCCTGACAGTGATTTAGTTTATAGGGTGTTGGTTTTTTGTTTTTTTTTAAGGGTTTTTTTCAGGGAAGATAATGACATTGTCCAAAGCTGGTATTATAAAGGAAATACTACATGCTACATGCTAGACACCTGGCATTTAAAAGAGAATCCCATAAATTGACACTGTCTGTAACGGACCAAACACAGCTGCAACCCCTCACGCTGCACAGACACCAGCACTGGAGGCTGGAAGATCCCAGCATCTCTCGCCAAGGTTTTTTTTTTTTGGAAATCAGCACCCTTCTGAAAATTCAAAGCATCTCTCATTTAGTCAGTCACACCCCAAGTAGGACCGGGGAGACGACCAGGGCTCAATAAATCCAGCAAATCCAAAGGGCCGGAGCAGTAATTCATGGAAATGTTCCAGGCAAGGGAGGGGGGGGGGGAATTTAAGTGCCTTTAATTCCCAGCTGCAAGCCCAAAAAGCTGCCAGAAGGCAGAGACCACTGAACACAAGGGGTTAATGGCCTTGCTAAAGAAAATGATACACATAATTTCCTTTTATCATAAAACAATACGTTTATTATTTTCTGTATATCTGTTAAAGGGCATGGCCTTCTGAGTGGAAAACAAAACACAGCTTGGTCACATGTTTATTTGCTTCAGCTACTCCCTTTCCCTTCTGATAAATAATCAAACATGCCATCCAGAAAAAACAAAACCAGTGAGCTGGGAAATTTGATGGTCATCAAATAGACTAAGATACCAAGAAAAGCAGCCCACTGTTCCCACAGAGAGTTTTCTGCCCCACACCTACACTAACATCTGAGTAAATAACTTCAGTCACTCTTTCCATTTTCCCCATGAAATTACTCCTACTGTTAAACAAATTGTCCTTAAGGCAGTTGCAAACACCATTTTTTTTTTTTTTCTGCAAAGTAGAACAACTTCTGAACATTAAAAAGCCAGACTAGCAATATATTTTCAAAATATGTTTGTTGTACTTGCGGTTTGGCTGAACACACAGCTTGATTTCTCTCTCTCTCGCTCTCTTTTCTAGGAAGATGGGGGTTTACAGCTTAAAATTTTAAAGTGTATTTGGATCTTGGAGAGGCAGGAAAAGCCTCAAGGAGGATGGGTTTTCTCCATAGGACAGGCAGCATATTTTCCATTTTCTCTTATGTTTCACACTATATGTGCACCACGAATGCTTGCCAAAAAAAAAGAAAAAGTTACCTGCTATTTCAGTGGACTTTTGCAGGGGGGGAGAAACCACTGAGAAATATCAAGCAGTTTTTTAAGTCACTTGAACAGAGGGGGAAAAATCCAGCTTCCGTGTTGTGACATGGATTACCCAGAGGATCTACACTATCTTCCAACAACCCCTGAAGACCATTCATACAACAATCATTAATACTGAAAAACTGCAGAGAAAATCCCTCACATGAGAAGTTAACAACCATTACCCGGCGTGAGCACGCTTTCCCTTTCCTTTTGTAGTACCACAGGTCTAAACAATAGTCATATGAATGAGATAATAGCCATGCTTGTCTCAGCAGCCTGATTTTTATTAGCATGAAATTGGTACAAATATTAGCGAGGCTGGTTCGCATGCGGTGCCAGAGCCACGATGCAAACAATTTGTGGAAAACAAAAAAAGCCACTGGGTTCGCGCCACTTTGCTGCCCAGAGCAGCAGCCACGTTTCCCTTTCTTGGGTTGTTTAGGTATTTTTGGCAGATGTGCAAGGAGAAGCTGCAGCACCTGATGAGGAGCAGGGACAGTGGCACATAGCTGCTCCCATGCCAGAGGGGCACTGCAAGGTGACAGGCGCCCCAAAGAGGACTCAGTCCTTGCCACAGCTCTCCAAAGCCATGCCAAAAACCCCACCCTTGTCAACACCGCCATAAACAACCTGAACTGGCTGCTTTTTGCTTGAAACCAAAGCAATTCCCCTCTCCTGTGCTCCAAGCTGCCTGCGCGAGGCAGCGCGTTATAAAAGTTCAGCCCTGCCTGCACGCTCCTCTCGTCTGAGCGCTCGCAGAGAAAATGAAGAGTTTAACAGAGTGAGCTCTTACTGTCTGCCTTTAGATTTCCGTCTTCGCGCTGGAGATGTTTCTGGCTGTTTCTGTGAAGCGGGGGCTGAAGAATGGTAAAAAGATGTTTGAATAAACAGGAAGTGCCGTGCAGCCGGAGCACAGGCTGGAGGGAGACGCTGGAGCACTGCCCTTCGCAGCAGCCACCGGGCTCTGCCTCCACAGTAGCAACCTCTGCTTTTACTAAATGACAAAGAAACCGCAAAGCATTCCTTCCCTAATTCTTCCCTTGCGAAGTGGTGAGATCAGCTGGAGCTCACAGGTAATCTCAAAGTTGGGCTAAGCGCTACACCCGGCACAAAAATCCAGTGACTCTGCACTATTAAACCCCCCCATCTGTGAGCAGAAACAGGCAGAACTAATTATGTCCCCAACCAGACCGAACAGCAGCCAGAAGCACACCTCGCTTCTGTATCCAGGCAAATTCGGATTTGCACGGAAGTCCAGCCAAGCTTGACGTTCCTACCCTACCCAAGTGCTGTGACTTGCTCTGGAAACCGGCTGGGGAGGCTGGCCGGGCTGCAGAGCTGTTTTCTCTAACTGAGTGAACTGAAATATAAACAACCGCCCAAAAAACACAACTTGTCTTGGGCGCAGGGACTCGCACTCAGCATCTCCAAAAGTGTAACTTCAGCATTCCGGCAGATGCCACCCCTCCTTCGTCATCTCCTTCCCCTCCCTAAAACAAACTACCTATTTAACTGGAGATGACTAACTAACCGTCTCCCCACCCAATTATCAAAGCCCTGTCTACTGCTGTCATATTGGTGACATGACACAGATATTGTCAAGAAAAAGTAAACTGGGGCTGGCACTCAAAGGCAGCTCGTGAAGAGATGAGCAGTCGAACAGCCATATTCAATAAAAAAAGAGGAACAGGATTCCTTTAGAAAATGTATTGCTGTTGTGGCAACGTGCTGCTGCCACTGAAGGGACTGATTTGTTATTTAGCATGTAGTCTTGGACTGTCTGTCATTCTGGGTGCTAATGCTCTGCTAAAATAACTCATTGGGAGCTGTCAGTGGGATGTTTACATAGGCCCCCAATCTTTTCTTCATACAAGGAAATTTTTTACTGGAATTCATCTTCTTTTGATCTCACATTCAAAGCAACAGCAGCTTGATAGACATGCAAGTCTGAAAGCAAATCCAGACACTGAAGATAAACCGCCAGAGTATGACAGGCAGGAGCATCTAAAGCTTATAAAAATGAAGAGAACAGCATGTCGTCTGAGTATTACAATAGCAGAAATCAAGAGACATATTAGGTGGAACTGATCAGCCACAAAAACAGTTCAAAAGGCAGATCATAGAAACAGAAGACTAAGCTAGAAAAAAAATAAAATTGGAAAGATCTGCTTTACAGAGGCATCACCTCCTTTCTGAGCACCGCGGCGTTTCCGCTCCAGCATGTAAACTTAAGGGGGAAAAAAAGAACAGGGCTGGTGCTGTCTCTACTAACTCAGCAGTTCTTACCTTCAACTCACCAATTAATTTGCCGAGTGTACGTTTCAATTACGTGTTATTCAAAGTGAAATAAAAATAGGACACCGTGCCACTCGCATCTATAGCCCAGCCCTCCCCAGCACCACAGGGATGGGGAATTGGTGCCTCTCCATTAGGAATTGCATCCCCAAGCAAGGTGCAAAAGGGGCCCTGGCCTGAGCCCCTGCCACCCTTTTAGGCTGTTCATCTTTCCAAGGGCTGAGTCTTGGGATGCTCCTGAGCTCTGACTCTGCCACCGGTGCAGAAATATTATTTCAGAAGGTAATTTTATTTAAATTGAATTACATGTGCCACAGAGTCCACAGCTATGCTCTGAAGGCGACACTTGCCAGGAAACAATTGCTGAAACTTTCTCTAGAAAGCCATACATTTTTAATTTTTCTTCCCCAAATAAGCTTCTTATTCTAATTGAAGTCAGCAAATATAATGAAAAAGTAATTCTCAAACAATTTTGTACTTAGAGCTATTTGTTAACAAACACTGAACGAGCAGCAGTGTTAGGTTAAAGGGCAGCAGGATTCCACATTATAATTTAGCCTGCGGTTATTTCTGATTAAGAACACCCTCCAGGACGACAAAGCTAGATCTTCTTTTGCAGCAGGCATAGCTTTTAAAATTAGCCTCTTCTCAATAATAAAACCAACAGGAAAACTGTGGATTTAAAACTGTATTAACCAATCTGAAGTGGTGCAATCAGTTTATGTCTTGCTTTCTGCAAACCACTGTTCCTTGCCTTAGTGAAGTTTCAAATGTAAAAATGCTGCCTGGATTCTGAAAATGTTGTAAGAAAGTCACCTTCTGTCATGCTTATGTAGCTATCTAATGTGCTAAAGGCTGATTATTTATCTTTAAACTGTACTAGTTTAATCTTTTAAGGTCACCACTAATCTGCTCCAACCTTTTAAAAAAATAGCAGCTTTCAAGACTTACTGCTGGAATCACTAAACTCTGAGCTGAATGTCATTGTAAGGGATACATTAGCCAGAGTGAGTGTAGTTTTACAATGTAAACACCAAATATAAATCCCCACCTAAATGAGAAGAAAAATACGATGTCCATGCCAGGAGAAATATCAGTAAATAAGGCCAACGCCGTATTATTTCACACAAATATCCTTCCAAATCATGTTGCTATTTCTCTCTCCTCCACCTCCCTTTCCAGTGCAAAACTTGGGTATAATTTAAAGGATCATTAGGTGTTTTTTCTTTATCTTTTCCCTTTCTCAGCAGCAACTTTGCCTGCCTGCTGTGAAGCCTCCTGACCGCATTTGGAAGTTGTTGTAAAGTCCAAAACCCCCTCACAGGTTATTTGTGTGCATGTGCTGCACAGCGGCCTTTTATATTCTTCTTTTTCCTTTTCCCCTAGACTTCTTCTGGACTTGAATGTCACAGTAGACCTTGAATGTGAAATGGCTTCAAGCTAATTGCTTTAATTGCTTGAAGATGTGCAGGCAGGTGAAACCTGATCCCCTTGGCCATTGTAGAGACCAGGAACAACACAGGAATGTTTACATAGTGGTTTGAGTTTAATAGACAGTAGAGCTGAGTTTCAGACAGCTAGCAAAAACACAGCTAATAGGTGACCTCTTAATGTAGTCCTCCTTTTTAAAAACAAAATACAATTTCGTTTTATACAAGGCAATGTCCCTAAATGCCAAGGTTATCTGCTTGACTTTTTGAGTGAGCATGCACTGTGTTGCACCTGACATTTATACCAGAAACTCTATCCTGAATGCATTTCCCTCTACCTTAAAACAAAAAGCACTTTATGTGTCAGTCACCTCACAAACAGATTAGAGCTGGATGGGGTTTCCTCATAAGTGCAGTCATTTTAATTTAAAATTGAGTGTTTCTCACCACTGTCATATTCCCTCCCCCTCATCCCCTGGGCACTCCTACCCTCTGGTGGGCACTGGCACAAGTCCTTGGAAGGGTCTTCTGGAAAGGCCAAATACTTTTATACTGCTTTTCCAGAGCTTGCAGTGCATTTGCACCACACTGTTAAGATACGGACTGGCTGCGATGCACTTTTGCAAAAGCACATTTTGGTTTCACACACGGCACAAATTCAGCAGCTCTTCCTCAGGCAAAACTCCTCCTGACTGAGAACTGCAGCATTCGGGGTCACTGACGATCGGGTTTGCTTTCCAAGAATCATGAGCTGAGTAAAACACACTTGAAAGCAGCCAAAGACCAGTGAGCAGGTACAGCACAAGTGTAGAAAGCAAAGACTGAATTTGGCAGCCACGGTAGCATAAAGGTATTTACTGTAGGTCTAGTCCAAAAAACAAACACTGAAAACAGGTAATAACAAATAGTCACTTTCCTGGCACAGGAACTTCAAGTTTTGTTGCCAATCCTAAAAAAACAGTTAAAATCGCTTGTATTGAGTGAATACCAGCCGAGAATTGACATGTGTTGTATCCTAGACAAAAAAGGAATAAATAAAATAACATTTGTGGAGGAAAGAAAAAGGGAAGGCAGTCTGAGACATAAGACTGGAAAAAGCACAAACACACTGAGGCAGAGGAGACGAGGCCAAACTAACGCATATTTGATATGAAGGAGAAAGGAAAGCAATTCTCTGCCACACAGCCCTACAAACAAAGGGCATTTACAGTCTCATCTTGGCAATTCCACTCAAAAAGTTTCAAATTCTCCAGTACTTTTCGCTGTACCCCTTGAACAGAAGCAAACAGAAACAGGAGGGAGGCTGCTCTAGCCACTCTGGATGCAAACTGTGGCTCCCAGGAAGACAATAGATGCTGGCTGCTCTACCTTGCCTGATATTCCCAATCCTCTGAAGCAAATGAGTAACTGATCTTAAATAATACAGAACAAAGGGAACAATAGGAGCTGGAAAGCAAGCTGGGATACTTGGGAACATGCCTCTTTCTTTTGAGAGAATCTCACCAGCACACATGCACACACAGTTACAGAACCACAGAAGTTGTTGTCCTGCATCGTCCCCCCCCAATCCCATCACCTCCTTAAAAGCTCAAATTCCAACCACTGTAGGGTTTTAATAGATTTTTTTTTTTTTTTCTGCACGGCCTGGAAGATTAAGAAAAAAGGAGAAAGTTCAGAATAGGGGGGGGAAAAAAAAAAAAATAGAACAGTGTCAATTTAAAGATTTAGTATAAACTAGTCCAAGCCTGTGGGAGGAACGCTAAGTGGAAAAAGTAAACACGGTCCCCCCAAGAAGTTCCCCTGGAAGCTGAGCAGGCAGCCAGTGCCTGGTACCCGCTGCCCCGCGCCCGGGGAGGTCAGCCCAGCTATGCTAAACTGACAGGTTCAGTTTACAGCAGGCCAGCACTTTGTTTGGATATACTGGCCTTGCTCACCGCCAGCTTAACAACAGATGGCTCGAAAACTTTCATTATGTTGCGGAGGGCTGAACTGCAAACAATCGGGAAAACTGTGAAAAGTTTAACTCCCTGCGAGCCGAGCGGGGAAGCGCTGCCCTCGCCAGCCGGCGTCTCCTGCCGCCCCGGCCATGGGCGCCTTTAAATTAATTAAAGCGGGATGGGATGATTAATCATACCTGCACACGGTCCTGGGGATGCCTGGGAAAAAGAATTTGCGATTTGACAAGGTCATTTCAATAAAAGTAGCATTCCAGGAGAAAATGGACTTTGACGGATTGCAAAGCTGATTTTAAACCTTCCTCAAGCCTCTGGCTCTAGGAAAGTTATAGAAAGTTTCTGCAATAATCCTCTAATCGGGGTTTATCAGGAGCTTTCTGATGAGAGTTCTTCCATCTACAGAAACAGAGCCTCCGTCCCTCATATTCCCACTTCAAACTTTCACCCTCCACGGCAAGAGAAGGCCACCAAATAATCTAACGTGCAGATCTGAATATGATTTATCCAAATCTGTGTATAATTTAAATATTCATCTAACTGATTTGATTCATATGCACCCTAATATCTTTTAACGCTCTAAGGCAGGTTATAAATGCACCTTCCGAGGTTTAATTCAATTGGCAGTCTTATATACATCTCATCACTGAAAACGCATTATTTTATATTATTCAAGAAATGAACAAATCTGTTTTCCACAAATGTATTTTAAAAGCGACTCTTTCCTGTTATTGAAAGAAAATTGTGTTTATTACTCCTTTAGCATAGTGTAAACTCATAAACGTCAACAGAGAGTACAAGGAAAACTGTCAACTAAATATTGTTTCCTTCATGAGCTGCTCTTCCAAGTCAATTACGCCTTTCAACTTCTGGGGCATTGTATGATAAACTGGCAGTAAAAATCATTCACATTAATATACCATGGTGCCTTGCCTGCAAAAGGTAATTAAAGAAGTAAATGACTCATAAGAATAGACATATTAGCTGCAAAATGAAAGGCAACTGAGCTGCCACATGAAAATATGTACCATTAAGATACTGCATTTTCATATTCCTGTAATCAGCTTCAGTAGACTAATGCTTATTTAATCCAGTTCTCGCCTAAGTCCATCAACAACTGTTTTTTGCTGTTTTCTCCTTGACTGAACATTATGTGTGCAGGTTTGGAATAAATACTGCAATAAGATTTTTGCATAGTCAATTGAAGAACAGGTTTTTTATCTTTTAAAAACTATTTTTCTTTCCCACCAAGAGGAATACAGCAGAGAAGGATACCAAGAAACCCCACATTTCCCGGTTCATTCAGTGCCGATACGCTTCGAGTGAAATTCACACCCAGGTCTAGCATTAACCATTTTGATTTGTGAAATACAACAGGAAATCAACCCTCATCTTCCAGCTTTCCTGTTCTTCATATGGGAAAGGTGTGCCTTGTTAATGCACGTTTTCATTAGGGCTAGGAAGATTGGACAGGCTTTCTCTTTCTTAAGTCTTGGGCGCAAGGTGGGGCAAGGAGAGGAAGGGGCGTTGCTGGATTTGAGGAAGAGATGGAGCTGCAGGCTGGGAAAGCCACAAGGGCATCGCCTCCCCCCCAATTTTCTCTGCCCAGCCCAGCCTCAGCTGACAAGACCCAAACTCCAAACACACACAGGCACCATCCTGGCATCCCACCTTGGCAGCAGGACCGCCAAGCTCAGCGCAACACACTCCTGATTTTTGGCAAGGGCCATTGCTGGGAGCTCACCCTGCACATTTCAGGCCACCCTGTTTCTGTAGCCACCACATAAACCAAAGCCTTTTGTGAAGGGTTTTGGGTTGAACTTCACAAGTCAGTCCATCCTTCTCCTCCCAGGGGGACAGCAGGGTGACAGTGAAATTCAGGGAACAAAGTACAGTTGTCTTCGAAAGAAAACACCCTGCAAAATACTCAAACACGTATAACTCATCCTGTTTGTGAGCAGTAATTAAAATACTCTTTTCATCACAATAATAGCTTTATAAGGCCAAAGTCCAAACTGCTTTTGACTGCACAGCTCTCACAATTATTTCATTTTCTCAAGTATGGGGTGGAGTGAACTCCAGTATCTCATCTATTGCTACGGTGCTGTGTTGAGAAATGCTGACTTTCCTAAACAGCAGACGCTGTGTATGTACCATCCATCCTTTATTTATTGTGCCCGACACAGGTTTATCCTTGCAAAAAGAGATTTTTCAATAAAAATCTTCACACATTCCTTCGCAACCTGCATTATGGGTTGCTTATTTATCACTATCAGTACGAAATAGTGTAAGACTTAAAATGTAGGATCAATCATTATTTAAACTATATTATTGCTTCTCCATTTCAGCAGACATCACTTTGTACCCACAATTAATGAGCTCTAGTCCTTTTTCTAATTAAGGAACAAAGGTTCTTGTGTGCAGAGTATAGAGTGACACTGTCTAGAGAACACACATTTAAATAGAAGAGAATCCTTCTAATTACCTTACAATAGGATTTTTCATATCCAGGAACATAATAGGATCAAGAAATTAGAGCATTTCCAGCAGCATTTACAAATAAGTCATTACAAAACACTGTTAAAAGGTAATAATGCATTCCTAAAAACAAGAAGACCTTATGGAGACTAGTGCCTAACACTTTGGTATTTATAGAATTAACCTTTGAGCATTGATATAGGGAAAACGCAACAGAGAAATTGTTTTATAGATGTGTATACACAGAGATAAATCCAAAATAAAATGAGGAGTCAGCTATTAGAGCCTAAACCACTTTAGGCTCACACAGATTAGGATCCAAACGCATAATTAAGAAAGTCAGAAAGGTAACCTCGCTTTATCCAGTAATTAGGGCTGTTAGAAATTGGATACTGTCTCTTAAAAGTGTTACAAATACACAGCACTACTAAATAACCTGCACTGCTGGGAAAGTATACTCGCTATCAAGGGCAAAGCTGCTATACACTGAGGTAACAGTAAATGACAGACTGTTGTTCAAGTCCATTAGCTGCTATGTGATAGGAGCACATTCACTAGCACACGACCTGTGAAAAATCTTAGATCTCTTTAAATCTTTGAATTGGATTGCTGCATTAATTCTTAAGAACTGCAATCCTTCAACCAAGTCAAATTACCCTCATTAACAGGGGAAAAACTGCCTCTGCAATAAGTTAAAAAAAAAGAGATATTTATTACCTATAATCACTTTCACGTACTTCACCTGGAAGTGTGACAAACTGGGACAACAACTTCAGAGGCTGGCACCAGTTCAGCTGCTGGTGGGGCCAGGCTGGAGGGGACGTGCCATGCACGTGTCACCCTCTGTGCCTGTGCGCCGACGTTCAGCGTGAATACGTGTGCTTCTTGGGGAAAAACCTCAATGAATGTTCTAAGAAAAGAAAAATCACTAAGAATAAGCACAGGCACTGAAGCGATCTGTGTGTGTGCCACTGAAATAACCGCAAAAGAGGAGGGGAAATTCTTCAGTTATTCAAGCCTTGATTAGAACACTACTTCATAATTAGGCATGTTACAAGTATTGTCATCAACCAGAAAATTCATGTACTAACTCAAAGGTCTCAGAAGCTGGCTCAAGCCTTCTATTCATTAACAACATCTGCTATTAATGTTTAACCCTCATAAACTTGCACCAAACATTCAGCATTCAACAAAGCTTAAAAATAAATATTTTGTTGTGCTGTTTTATCCGTGTGGTGATCTGCTCAGCTCTGCAGATATCAAGAACCACTACAACGGCCAGAGAGATAATGGACAAATATTTGGTCTTTGTTGGAAAGCAGATATTCCTTTTGCCAGTCACTGCTTCTCTGCACTTCAGATGCTACAGCTCCCAAGCCAGGCCAGTGCAGCACAATAAACAGCAGTGCAGACATAGAGATATACATGCACCTATACGACGGTATGAATCATTTATTTTAAAGATGAAACTCCCCGGAACAATTTTCAGGATGAGTGTTCTAAAGGACCCTCTGTTTAAGTTTTTTTCTAATTTAAAAATGAGTGTTCCTAGGACGAAAGATTCCCTGTGAAATGGGGAGCTGAGTAAGTCCAGGATCCAGAAATGAGAAACAGAGCATTTCATCTTCATTTTACTGCTGTGAGTCCAGATGAGAGCCCTGAACTCGCAGTCAGATCCTAATGGGCAGATCCTTGGAAGAGTCTTTGGAAAGACTCATTTCCACCAGCGTGGTTTTAATGTAAGCGTTGCAATCTGCTTGTGCAGGCTCATTTACAGCGTGGAGAGGGAGTTAAGTGGTGAGCTAATGCGACCCTCTAATGGCTCCTGGGAGCGCATCCGGACATCCCCCGTCCCCATCCCTCTTCCCACGGATGGATGTCGGTAGCGCAGCCCCTGCTGGGCCCATCCTGGCTCACAGGGGCAGCCCTGGAGCACTGCTGAGCAGATCCCACAGCTCCCTGTCTTCCCTGCTCCCTCCTGCCCACGCTGACCCCTACACAAGCCGACCCCCAAGTCGCCACTGAGCCTGGAGTTCCAGCATCAGGCGGGTGAAGATCCCGCCTGCACTCATCTCACCGTCATTTTCTAATCTGCAGCAACGCCAAGACACAAACCAAGCCACAAAAGTAATGAAAAATACAGCTCTTTTTGTCTTCAAACATGACATTCATGGCGGATTCACTGTCTGCATGTTGCAGCACGCTCTATTCTTAGCACCGTGCCTTTTAAAGTTAGGCCCATTATTTTCTACGGTGTATCAAGATCAGTATGTATAACATATGCCATATTGTTGACACTTCCCTGGATGTACTGCACACCATATGCCTAAAGCACTAAAAGGGGTGATGAACAGAGTGGCAATACTGAAAGGAGAACAAGATACACCGAGCATGTTGAATGAATTCAGTTATATAATTCAGCCAATAAGGGTTTCCATACATTTAACAATCTCCTCTTCCCCCCCCCCCCTCCACTTTTTTCTTCCCCCCTCCCCCTTGTATAAAAATGAATTTAACAACTTTCCACTGTGAAAAGTTAACACTCTGGACACGTATTCAAAGCAAACATTTAATCACACTGGGCCCACCAGGTCTAAAAAGTATACATGTAAAGATAGATCATATATAATCACACCAATAAAACAAACAAAAAAGGACTATTCATACATTTTAGCAATAAACTAAAAAAATAAAACATACAGTTCTGCTCCTGCTTCCACTTGTCCTTTATTTTACCTTGCATAAATCTATACCCCAAGTCCAATTCCTAGAACTAGGGAAGATGTCATCTTGCCCATCTTCAGAGCTTTATTTACTAGTTTCTCTACTAAGAATTATTATTTGAAGAACCCAGAAACTAATGCTCTCTTACACTACAGTATTTTTGTCCAAATCTTCTGGAACGGATTATAAAATTGAAATGTAAGAAGGAACACAGCCGAGCTATATTTATAACACGAATGCTGCTCTTCAGCAGCTGATACATACACATGTGTATCCTCATTCCTATGCCATCCCTCAGCACGCTCTAATGGGTACACTAGCTGCATACTCGTCATTAAAATAAAAGAAAAAAAGAGGAAAAAAAAGGAACTGACTCATCACTGAGAACAGTTTTGACAGTACTTGCATGCAAAGTCTTGGCAGAGAGGCTCAAGCTATTTAGTTGTGACCAGATACAAATCACAAACTTTGGACTGAATTAATAATTAGAGGAAAAAAACCCAAACATGCAAACTCTCAGCACAGATACAGGCTGATGCACAGGTGAAACCAGGTCTAACCTCCAAGCTTAGTCCTTGGAGTTATGTGCTACCTGGAGGAAGGAAAAGCAGTTATCACTGCAGGGAATTCCCACTGCTGAGACACTGACAGGGTCAGGAAAAGAGAAGAGCGACGCAGAAACACCCGGCAGGAACACACAGGACCCTTCCAGGAGGAGAATCCCAGCTGGCATCAAGCACAGGAGAGGTGCAGGGAAGCAGGCTGCTCTCCTGGCACGCCAGGAGCACGGCCAGCTCCTCACAGGGATGCTGCTAATGCTGTGGAGCTAATGATGCCATGCGAAGCTGAAGCTTCCCCATCCTCTGTTGTTAGTGCCACTATGCACCCACAGGCAATGGATCAAAGGGGCTATGAGAAGATAAGGAGAATCCATTTTCATTTCAAAACATGAAAATTCTGGCACAGGAGATCACTACAGAAGATCACTTCTGCTGTGTACTCATGGTGTGTTGAAGGGGAATGTTGCATTTTAAATGTGTACACACACACACCCCCCTATTTATCTGAGTAAGCAATATCATTAGGAGAATAAAACAACCTAAAAGGAACATGGGCCTTTTGTTAAAGCAAAAGACAGAATCTTCTTCGTGAACAACATCAAAGAAAAGGAACATGTGCTCATGTTTAAAAAGTCTACGCCTAATACAGAACACCAAGATGTTAACAACAAAAAAAAACCCAAACCAACACAAACCAACAAAAAACCGCCCTTTGCTTCACAATATTTTCCTTAGAAACAAACTTAGTTAGTTTCCTGCTGACCAGAAAAGGGCTGCCAGTGCCCATTTAAAGCACTGGCTGTGCAATCCACTGAGAATCCAGATAAAGAATTAATATACAGAAATTTCACGTTGTCAAAATTAGGACAAGTGGAAGTTTTGTGAGTGAAACACTTGCACTGCATCAGTATTAGGCCAGAAGGTAAACAGAGGAGAACGTTCCAAAAATTAAAAAAGGAAGGGGTTTAGACAGGCATGCCAGTGCCTGCTCTGTTCCTTCTCTGAGCTTTCTCTGGAGGAAAACAAAACAAAACAAAGCAAAACAAAACAGCTTCATTTTGCAAAAGCCACGACTGTAGAGCGATTTGCAGAGGGAAGTGGTGAGCAGGCAACACCTCCCATCAGCATCCCTGGGGCTGTGCCTTCAGAACATCAACACTGGCCATGAGATGTCAAGTAAGGGTGTGAAAAAGCCTTTTACCTTCTGGTCTCTAGCTCGGGGCTGGTCCAAGTAGAGCACAGCCAAACTTTCTACTGGCTGTTGGCAACGTTAACTTGATGGACTTGGTCCAGTTGCTTGTGGACTACTGTCCATATTAGGAAAAAATCCCCACTTGATGTTGGCACTGGGATCCAGCCCTGTCCACAGACACCGGCAGCACTACAGACTTTGCCCCAGCAGCCAGGTTGAGACACAAGGATCACAGCCATGTCAATGTGCCCAGGATCTTTAATAAACACGATCATATAAAGCCAAAAGCAATTCTACCATGGCTAATTAAAACATCTCTTGTGCTTGCTCTGTAAGAAAACCCACACAACAACACATGAGCAACAAAAACAAAAGTAAAAAAATTCCCCTAAACCACCCTGTGGTGAACTTTGTTTCCTTTTCCGAGCGGTGCTGGTGACATTTGCAGGGGAGCTCGGGAGGGTAAAAGGGCATTGCCACCACGGCAGCTTTTAATTCTGCCAGGCAGATCCCCCAGACCTGTAACAAGCGTCTGCTTCCTACCCACCAGGCCATTAATCACCCAGACTCCTAAAAGGTTCAATTCATGTGCCCACTCAGAGAACTCCTGAGATGCCTGATAGTCATGTGTCATTCGAGAAGGGAACAAAACTGTATTCTTCTCTGAACTGAGGTAGCTCCTATTACCAAGAGACTGTCTCCCCTGGGAGCGACCAGAAGAGCGAAATGAAGGAGAGCTGACTCAAAGCTCTGCCTCACAGAGACACATAATTGATGCAGAAGGGAAAGAGAGTTATTAGGAATCTGCCACTACCCTTATTTTGCCAATAATCTGGGGAATTTGTGAAAGGGTTTTAAAAGTGATGAAAAATATCTCCAATTTTTACTAGATACATCCCAGACAGGCTGCTCTCCAGGAATGGCTGCCCTCCTCCTCAGATAAGAACTTGGCAAAAGCAAAGGAGGTTTTTGCCACCTTAAAATTGGACCATTTCTTCTAATGATTAACTTCAGTCTTAGAGGGATCTTTTGAGCAGCTGGAGGTGATGCCTGGCCTCTATGCATGCTCACAAATCCTTTGCTTCTCTTGATATCTCCTGCTTCAAAATCTCGATTCTTATCTACTGATGCTCTTAAAAGCCTGGGAGATACCAGCCTGGTCTACGTGAACCAGGGGTAACTGACCCCCCCAGACTGGGCTGAAATGTGACACACAAATATATCATTTGACACTGCCATTTCCTGTACATGACAGCTGGGAAGAAAAGGGTACGAAAAAGGGAAATGGGCACTTTTGCAGCTTAAAAAATAAACGGTTGTATTGCTCTGCATTTGATAGAAAATTAAGGAAAAACAAGCAGGAAAAATCCTGCCCTCCTGCTGCTTCTTACTGCTTTTCTTCCTTTAATTACTGCTCTACTAGGTAAACTAATGGATAAAACTGAGAAAAATATAAAAACCTACGAGCACCCCAGCAACTGCTTCACATCCTTGTCATTTTCCTGGCAATACCCATGCCTCAATAGAAATGTTATCCACATTCGCTTTTTTCAAATTTTACCCTTGAAAAATTCAGCTATAAACTGGAGTGCAACTAAGTTTCAGGCAGCCTGGCACATTGACTGCCACTCAATGTTTTACCTTTCTCACTAGCACCTTTTGATCTTTCAGGCTTTGGGAACACTAAGCTGAACTGATCTCCTGCTGTAATTCATAATTACCAATTCACAGCTATTTCAGCACTCTGTAGATGCCAGCCTGCTGCTCAGGTATCAATACAGAATTGAAAAATGCTGAATTTTTTTGGCCAGTTAAGATTTTTTTTCAAAATTTCCCCCGTTCCTCCACAGTGGTACAAAAACCGCGCTGAGCTGCCGCTGTTACCGAGGAGCCAACCTGGATGCTCCGTGCTGCACACAGCAAAGTGGAGGCTGCTTTCAAAGGGTTTACAGCATTGAAAAGGGGGTTATGATACATAAACAGCCCTCTTCACGTTCAAAAAAATCTTCTCTTCCCATTCAGCATCACCATTATCCCTATTGGTTTCCTCCGCCTGCAGCTGCTCCCCAGCAGGCAGATACAGAACGCGGCTCTGCGGGCGACAGCCGCGCTCAGCCCTCTCCCCTTGGCAGGAACGTGTCACCACCATGATCTCACTCCAGCACAGGAGAAAAACACCCATGGGCCACAAAAAACAGCCACTCTGGGCCACAGCTCCATCCCAGCCTGAGGAGGGGGCAGAGCTGCCTGTGCGGGGCTAACGGGGCCGTCCCGGTGGCCACCTCTGTACCCACAGCACAATCTCAGCTATTGTTCTACAGCCATGAAAAATTAGGCTGGATGGTTAAAGTTTCCTACTCCAAGTGTTGGTATGAGGCCCTGAAGTATATTTTGCTCTCGTGGCTTACCTATGGGACCTTCAGCAAAGGAAGTCCATGCTGGGAGTGAATGTAAAATATGGGACCGTGCAGGCTGGAGAGAAAACTCTTAACCAGAGTGTTTGAATTAAAGTGTTTCACCAGCAACCCTTCATTAAGCCTTTGCTCCAGGTTCTCTTACAAATTACCAGCAACATATATTCCCTTCAAAATCATCCTGAAGTCCTTCAACAAAACTAAAAAGCCTCTTGTCCACCATCTGGATTTTACAGATGGGGCAATGAAAACACAGAGATGAGAAGAATGCAACACTGGAAACAATACTCATGAACTACAAACAGACAAGCAGTTCTGAACATTTAGAAGCTGAATTTGATGCAAAACCCCTTTTCTTTTGTTGCTTACTACCATAACTCAAACCTTCTCTGGTCCTCTCTTCAACAGAATCAGAAAATTTACAAACTGGTAAATCCTTGTGTTCAATTTTTGGTGCTGAAAACAAAACAGAAAATTATCATCTTAATCTTCCAAGAATCTTAAGACAGAAACACTTCACTATTTCCCTGTTTGGTGGGGAAACATGCCAAAATACCAACATCTCTGGCTGAAGCTTGGCTGTGCTGCAGTTTAACACTACACACAAGTCCTCCAGACCATCACATGCAAAGAGAGGTCTCACAACAAAATCCCAGCCTCAAATACTCCCCAGACCCTGGAAAAGTTCAGGTACAGATCCACATCCAGGTTTTGTATCTCAGGTTTATATCTAAACCAAATATAAGGATTCTCTTGACTTCTTCCAAAGAATAGTCTTTTAAGACATAAGACTCCAGAACCAATAAAAAAGATAATTTAACAATATCTCTAGTGTGTCACCAATCATTTAAAGGGCCTTGAGGCTGCTGCATTCCCACTACAGTACAGCAGCTTTCCTACCCTGCTGGTTTTCAATTGACACCCTCTGTGTTGATATTTTTTTCCAAGTTAAGCCTGATGGCATTTTTTGAAGCTTTCCCTCAGAGCTGAAGTCCTCTGCTTGTGCCACCGCCGGGTCCCAGCAGTGCTGCTGTGGGCAGTGCCAGGCAGGGCACAGCTTAGCTGGAACCCACAGTGGTGGGAACAGGGGTTTTCTCCTCCCTGTCCCCCAAGGGACAAGGTCCAGGAGAATAGAAGAAACTTAACTTTCGGAGGAAGAAGTCAAAAATGGGGGGGAAGGTTTTAAAAAAACCTGAAAAAGAAACCCCTATGAGGTTGTTGATCAGGATGTCACAGCAATAACTAACTTCAGAAACTTGCCACTGTATTCATCACTTACTGAACAACCTGCTATTTTTTTTTTGCCAAAAAGGGAACAAAAATGACCCTTGCATACATTTTGCTGGTCTGAGCCCACAGACTGCTTGGAAGACAGAGTATCTGAGACAAGGGAAACACTCCCTTCATCTTCACTTGGCATGGGTGGGATTGTCATCAATTCATTCTTATTTTCAGAAATCCTGGGCACAGCCCAAAAGGCCAGGAACTGCTGGCAGACAGAACTGCAGCCTGAGGCACCACCAGCCTCTGCCACCACAGCCTCCCACCCAGCTCCTGCACTCAGAGGTGAGCACAAGGCAGGCACATCTACTCCTGAACACCTACAAACTCTAATCATTTTGCAGAGCACATCCACCAAACACAACCATCCTGGCTTCCCACCTCAGCTCCTGATGCAGAGCAGCAAGGGGTGTTATTAACAGAAAAGGGTGGAACACCACCACTTAAAATGCACTTATCTACGGCGAGGGAAATTAATAGTCATTTAAAAACAAAAAAAAAATTCTTCAAAAAGTTTTCCTTTGCAAATACCTAAAGCATACCCCACCACCAGAGTCAGGAGGAAGTTTTCAAATGGGTAAATGCTAAATGAATATATCTGCTAAAGGAATCAGGGGTTTTCGTGCACTCCAAGGTTATGTGTTTAGCAGGCTTTGATACTTCAATGAAAAATTGAGGTGGCAATGATTTGCAGACTAAATTAATGTTAAATACTTCAAAGAACTGGACAAACAAGTCAGCAGCAAAAATTTTATAGGTTCACTTCCTTCAAGGGAACTTAAAGAGCCAGCATTTTATTGCTGCGAATTCTAGTCACTCCTTTTACCCCTCAGCATCTGTTTGAAATATGTAGTAGACAATTGCTTTTTTGGCTCTGACTCAGGTGGTTGAAATACAGGACAAACAGACTACTGTATATAAGCTTTCCTCCAGCAATGAAAATTTTTATTAACTCTCTTGCATAGCAAACTCGGCTGCCTAGCTTCCAATCCCTATAGAATCATCAAGGAATGTGGCTACTTATTAATTCCGGTGGTCAAGCACAGGGTGGATATGTTGAGACTTGTCTGCAATACGTAACCTCACATTTCAAAAAAATAAGAGGAAAAAAAGAAAGCTACAGAGGGAAGGAAAAACATAAATGAGTTCTGTTTAGTTCATCATTCATAGGTGTAAAATTCCAAGCTAAATACTAGCTCTGTACATAAATATGTCAGCCCTGTCAGACTTGCCAGCCAAAGAAAACAAGGCCCATGGTGGAGGGGTTCAGAATTACCCTCAGAGCCATGAACCTGCCCCACCTTCCACTGCTCTGTCAAATTCAGGAGTTTTCTCACACTGGTGCTTCATAAAAACACCCTGCAGACACTACCTAAAAATTACACTTCTCACCCCAGCCAGCTCAAGGAGTGGGGAAAAGAAAAGAACAAGGACAGAGGTACATAACGCAGAAAGGAAGGTTCTTGCTCCCCAGGAGACTTTATTTAGAATGATCCTGGCCACTTGAAACTCCTACAGTTCATTGCTTCTGCATCCTCCACACTGCTTGTGTAGTGGTGACCACTTCTGCAAAGCTTTTGATCCCTGAGAAGTGCTGTGAGAGGTTTTCCAGCATTTAACGTTGGATAAAACTCCCTCTTCAAGTTGTGGTTACAGCCAATTTCAGCCAACCTGAGGCTGTTGTGGTGCTTTTAGCCTTCTGTTGTGTTTCCAACGTCATAAATACCTAACAGCAGTGGTCAACATTTAAAAATAAACATTTGCCACATATTTTCTACACAGAATAAGCCCAACTGTCTGAAATCTGCAGATATTATCCATTTTTTCATTTTTAGACAATATTTAACCATAGATTATTAAATAGCTGGACTTTACTTAAAGCTCCCCTTGAGTTGTGTGATATTGTTTAGGAAAGAAGCCAGTCTACAGGTAGCTGTCAGTTTCCTCCAGCTAATTTCCACAACAACAAATTTTCCACCAATGCCATAAATTAGAGAATGACTGCTACATGAAGACTGTGAAGAGCCATCAAGGACTGCATATAGCCCAGACCTCTTTATTATGATGTGTCCCACAAGGCTGAATCCCCCTGGTCTGAGCCACCACAACCTGAAGCAAAGTCCTTACAGAATTTTCTGGTCAGCACACCCTATAGGTATCCACTTGACTTAGACATTCCTTCCAGTTTCTCCAGAGAAAGCTCAGAGGAAGATGCTTCTCATCTCTTTACTACAACTGCAGCTGTTGGGAGAGAAGAACGTGACTCTTATTTCTTCTATTTCTTACGGCCAGTACAAAGCTGGGTTTCCCTTCCAGCTTTCAGCTCCTGCTCGCTGTCTCCCTGGGAGCTGAGGCTCTCCAGCACCTCCGTTCATCTGGTGAGCACTCCCGGTGCTGCAGAATGTCAGCTCACGCAGGGAGCACCCAGCCCCTCCAGCAGACAGATATGATTACAAGCATCACATGTGGCTCTCCCAGATGGTGGCCAAATAGCACAGATACTTGCCCCAAGGCTTGTTTCTGCATGGACAGTGAGTGTCCTGACAGCTCTGAGCACACCGGATACCTGGGCCACCATCCACCTCCAGCTCCCAGCCGGGCAGCTGTGGCCACCACACCGGTACCTGGGCCACCATCCACCTCCAGCTCCCAGCTCCCAGCCGGGCAGCTGTGGCCACCAGCCCGCAGATCTGTGCCCAGGCTCCCTGGACAGCTCATCAGGAAGCACTGGAGGTGTGCAGCCTCACGGATATGTGACCCCTGCAACTCACCCGTGTCCAATTTCTTAGAAAGGAATTGTTCAAAGCTGCAATCTGCTGGACCAAGGAAGGTAAAGCCCTGTGACCCTTAGGAGACAGCCTCAAACCCTCTCTCCAAACAAAGCCTGCAGGCTCTAACAGGGAAGTAATTCTGGTGCACAGCCATACCAGACTGTTCTGTCTTCTGAGTAATTCTGAGGCCAAAAGAAAAACCACCTTCTCCACAGAAAGACAGGTACTAGATGAAAAAAATGCAGATTCCTAAGGAAATCCTGGGAAATGAGTTACACAATCACACTGGAAAAGGCTATTCATACCATTTGTTGAATTTTCTTTCAATTAATTTCCTTCCACCACTTATCCAAACCCACTTATCCAAAACAGCCAACAAATCATGGCAGTGTCATACAGCAATGGTACTCCAACCAAGTGCTGAAAGCTGCACCCAGAGTAAACCCAGAGAAAATGCTGTAACCTCCTCAGTAATGGATAGGCCAGAGCCTTTTGTCACCACAAAGGTAAGGAAAGGAAGCAAAGTACCTGATCACACAGTTCACAACCTTCCCCAACAAAGGGAATGCCAGAAAATCCAGAGAGAGACAATTACAGTTTAGAGAGCCCAGTCAAGCATTTAATGCTTTCAGTGCTGTACTTGGGAGTGATACATATACTGAAACCATAGCCAGATAGAACTGGTCCTAGATGCAGAAGAATACAAACAGGAAAACAGGCAGCATTTTCTGCTGAAGCTGGTTTATATAGTAGCATAAACCTCAGAGGTCTTCAGTTGCCACCACAGGGTTCTGGATCTCTCCAGCCCCTCACACTTCCAAGGTGTCTGAAGCAATCATATAAGTGCTTTATACAAAGTTGTGCTATCTGTGTCTTAGGGAAATGAAGCACTAAACAGAAGTACCAGATTAAACACCACACATAAATCTCATAGTAAACTGTTCCAACAGTTAAAGGCAAAAGCATTGCAATGAACTGCTCTTAGAATTGCCTGATCTTACAGCCCTGAGCCACAGGATTTGCTTCAGTGCATTTATCCAGTTACACAGGGTGTAAGAGGGCCACAGAATCACAGGACCCACAGGGATCAGACACCTGTCCCTGCACAGGAAGGTGTGCAGGACAGTCCTGAGGGTGAGATGCTACAGGACCACAGCAGCCTTTGTCTGGCAAATGCTTTAACACCTTGTGCTTGCCAAGTACCTGGCTGAGGAGGAGACAGGGCTGGTGACCACACCTTGCTGCTGTAACTTTGGTGAAGGTGCCCTGAGAGGCTTCTCCTCGCTCTGTCACCCCAGCTCGTGGAGACAAACCCCGTGCAGTGCAGGACAAAGGATGTGCCAGGCTGGAGATGGACTGACTTTCTATCAGCAATATGTCACAAACACACACACTTTTGAGGGGAACACCAATCTTCAGAATTTCTTGAAATTGTGCTAAGGCAGTTTTTTTTATAGCCCAAAAGGACCTCTGGAAAAACACAGCAAAAATCCTGCCTGATTTGCTCATATTCTGTTTTCTGGATTAAAATATGGCCTTTTAATTACAATGTTACCACCTGTCATCTTTTACCTTTTTTTACTTTGTTTTTTAGTGACTTCACTCTTAATTCTCCTTTAAAATTCAATTTAAATTCCCAGAAAAAAGCTAGATCCTGCAGCTTGAATTTGGGATGCTCTGCCCAACAGTGATAGGAGTTGCCAAAGTAGCAAATCACCTCAGGCAGGTGTACAACTTAATTACATTTATCTGATAAAATGCCACCTTCTTACAGGACACCCCAAATAACGTGCTTTCCCTAGAATATCCAGAGTCTGATCCATTCGTTTTACCCCTGCCTTATGCTGGGTTAGCACCACTGGCAACAGCAGCAGCCTTACACAGATGTGAAGCTGAAATAAATCCAGGGAGACACAGACACACAGCAAGCACACCAAAATTAATGTGCTTTTCACTGCTCTTCGTGTACAAACACACAGGGAAAAGGTGGAATAAAAAATTTTTCTTTTCTTCCTCGCTTTTCGCAAGTTCCTGGCTATCATTCTGAAATGTAGATATTCCCATCATGCCTCGGTGTTTTTCAGCCCCATGATGCCCTCACTTTTGATTGTATAGATGAAGTTGAAGTGCACAGGGTATTTACTGATCCAGTTATCTTGTTCTGTGACAGGCAGAATCAATCAATCAAGGGGCCAGCTTTATGCTTACGTATTCCAGGCACATCTCCGCACTTCAGGATACGAGATCACAGTGTTATCCAGCCAAATTTGATCAACAAATGCAGTTCCCCTGTGCCACAGCAATCTCAGATGAAGATGTTATTATGTGGAACTGAGCAAAGTGATAAAGACAGTACAGAAAAGGGAGGAAAAGTCAAGCTGGACCTTTCTGACAGCCTCTATATACTATGGCTGCAGCATCCCCCTTTCCAAGGCTAACAAAAATAGCACATTCCCAAGAAGCTGTTGCAAAATGCTTTCTGGCCACCCTGTATCTGTTGGTACTTAATGAAAGAAACGTTATGCCACAGAGTTTGCTAACATGTTTTTAAATGTTGGACAACAGATTACACCCCTTGCCACTGTATTTATGGAGATATTTATAACACAGGGTCATACACTGCATTTCTCATCACTCTGTTGAGAACAAGCATATCAAAACCTGAAAGTCCAAAAATGTATTTTAAAATCACAGCTGGCTTAAGCAACCTTTAAGTATTTTAATTTTAAATCCCAGCTACAGAAAAATGTAGTTGAATGTGTAAATGTTGAAATCTGTCTCAAGAAGAGTTGACATGACGCTTTTATTTTGCCAATAGCTTTTCACTTTGCTATTGCCCTACAGTTTTTTTTTTTACATTATTTAATCCAAAATACCATCTTTTTGATTCTACCTTTCTTTGCATTTTAAATCTTTAATGGGAGCCTTTGGCAGTCCATGGGCACAATTATTAGATATCTGCTGAGAGAAATTGAAAAATTAATCATACTTTCAATTTTATATTTCGGTACTATACATAAAAATTATCTGGTCTTAAAGCTGCATTCTGTGCTCTGTCGATATGCTCTCCCCAACATGGTAAATACTATGCAAGAATCCGTGTATCTCACATTCAAATCTCCCCAGCTAAACAGATATATGGAGAATGCCGTGTTCTCTTTTCAAGTGCAAAATTTATTTCAGATCGTTTTTCAATTAAAAGGCATCTGCTGCTATTTATTCTGTTATGGACTGCCTAAAAAAATCACTGTAAAAAGTACCCTAGACTAATCATATGGATGATACTGAAGTTGTTTATTACCCTTTTATGGACTTGGGTGCTTAAATTACAGTTTTTCACAACTGTATGCAAAATGTGTAACATAATCTTTATGCAGTTTATTATAGAAACTGATATATGCATTAATCTGACCTTTGTCTAAATAGACCCTTAACCACAGGGAAAAAAAATCCAAAGGCATCTATCAGCATGTGAGCAGTATCAAAACTGCTAAACCTATTAACTTTGTTTTCCTTTCACTATTATTAAACTGGAAAGCAAAATTCAGCTGGAAAATTATGCCATTTGGGTTCTCTTGTCATCATGTAGTAAGTATGAGAAATATATGTGGAATAGCCAAATGGCCAATAGACAAAACACCCACTCCAAGTGACGTACTGTTTTCCATACCACTCAGACAAAATCAAAACAACAGAGCTGTTGCAAACAAAAACAAAATAACATTTCCCATAAGCATTCCAGACAGAGAAAATTTACAGGAAAAGAAAGCTGGGAAAAGACCCAGAGTGATGTGAGTGTTTGTACCTCCAGCCATAAAACCCGCTTCTGGTCGAGCTGGTAAACAACAGTTTAACATTAAAAACACATAAAAGCTCACCATCGATTAATTGTCAAACTTTGGAGTTAAAGATTTACAGCAGCTGAAGGGCTGCTGCTGCTGCTGCCCTGGGCCAGGGGGGTTGGATGCTCATCCCTCCTGCCCTGCACTGGGGCAGATGCAGCCAAGGAACTTCATTCCATTCAGAAAACAGCAGCATCCAGCATGGGGAAAAGCTCCAGTGCTAGAGCAAGGAGGGGAAAGTAAACAATCAGGTTGATTGCTTCAGAGCACTGTGTTCCGCAGAGTTCAAAAAAGAAAAAAAAAAAGAAAAAAAAAAATTCCAGCTTTTTTTCTTTCCGGAAAGTCCTTCCAACTCTCAGCGCAGCCTGGCGGAATAACAACTTTAAAAAGTGAAGATGTCGCTTTTTTATAACTGACTCACATTTATATAACTTTGTTAATGCATCTGCTCCCTGGAAGTTAGAGTATCTGTGTTCAGCTGCGATACCTGCCCATAAATCGCGGCAGCGCGGCGAATATCAACAGCTGCATTTTACTATTTCAGCCCGTCAGTTTACACTGTCTCCATCACGGCGAATTCCTGTCAGCTGCACTCTCGCTAACACAATTCCTATGTTTTGCCTGGCAGTAAATGGACGCTCCTGCCCCAGCATCATCTAAACAACTCTGTTAACATTTGCCCCCGAGCGTCTCTCTCTTTGTCCAGTCCCTGTCTTCTAACAGATGTCATCCAAGTCTAATCAAGCATAAAATGGTCATAAATATTTCTTTCTGGTAGATTTCACATTCGCATTTCATGCAGGGACATGATATTTTTCTGCTACCTCCAGGGAGTACCTAATGCAAAAACCAGTTACTTACATTCAAGGCTCATGTTCCTTTAGTAAAATGCAGCACATGTTCTCAGTTCAAAGACATAAAAAGGCGCAAGACTTTATCTTCTTTTGTTTAACTGCACCTTTTTTTTTTTTTTTTAATAACGAGTGCCACAGCTTCCATCTAGGCATGACATTGTCCTTTACTTACCAGGCAAACACACAACGCTGAATTTGGACCCTGCCACTCTCTCAAGCACAAACATTTTTGAATTTCCTACTCCCATACCTTAATTATTGCACAAAATATAGATTTATTTTTCTTTTTCCCCTCTCAGCTGCTTCATTTGCCAAGCTATTTAAAGAATTCACATGAAAAAAGGCACTTCACTATTTTGGTTCTTTTATGCAAAATTTTGCAACCTACCTCATCTTCTTCCATTAAAAACAGTTAAATGATTCTAGGATACAAATTCAAGGCTCATGCCTATTTAACAGTCGATAATCATGAGATATAAGCAATTTCCAGTGCTTAAACTTTGAAACTGTTTTCAAGATAATTAATTCTTCTTGGTGTTAGAATCATCAGAAAAAGTGTATTTACCCTTAGTAAACTTGGTAAATAGTATGTCAGACTGGAAAAGAAAACTAACCTTAGATTATTCATAAAGCTGTGTGTCTTATCATTTTTCCCCTTTATGTTTGGCACAGCAGAAATATGCCACAGCTATTTAAAGTGAACCACACAACACTTAAGAATATAGATCACAACAGTGAAGCTGTTTTTTCTCTTCCTTCTCCACTGAGCCTAATATTTGATTACTGTTAGTCAAATCAAGCTTTCAGGCAAATAATCTCCATTTCTTAAGTTAATGAGATGTGGTCATGTCGACAACAGCTTGCAGAAACTTTTAATTCCAATTCCTGCAGGCTGTGCTGGCCTCTTTTACAGCAACCACGGTATGAATGAGTCAAATTTGCCAAAATGGCTTATGTAGACAAGTGCACACTTTAAAGAGGCACTAATTAAAAATACCCACTGGTATCATAATTTAAATACCATGAAAATAAACTGTAAAAGTAGCTCAGCTACAATCTTACGACTTTCCTTAGAGCTCGTTTACTTTAACTAGATGATGTTTTATTGCAGATGTATTCCTAGCTAAAAACAATTTTACGTCTTGGAGGAATTCAAGATTTTGATATAATTAAACAATTTATGTTAATATTTGTTTCACATAAGCTATTAAGCAAGCCCCCCCAGAACAAGTGCTAATTGAGAAAGATGCAAAGAAGTAGAGTGCTGAAGTAAGCAGCAAATTTCTACTGTGGATTTACTGCTCTATCTGCAACTTCCCCCCTCATTACAGCCCTCTTTCTCCCTCTCACTCTCTGCTATAAGGCTCCCAGCTGTACTGAATCCCATTAAAACACCCTCCTTGGATGCTGTTATCTACTGCTTTCCTCAAAAAAGGAAGAAGAGGAGAAGGAAGAAGGAGAGGTGGAGCTTGGTATTATTCTCAATGCACTTCCCTGGCCACAACTTCTTCAATATCCCTTTTGTCTTTCTGGTTTTTTGGCAGGGAATGAGAGCAGCACAGCTGTAGTGTAGCAAAAGCAAACGTGAGATCAAAAATAAAATAAAAAAAGTTGGTGCTGAGAGGGTTAAACCTATTTAAGGGGTTAAATATGCAATTACCACTGACTAAAACCAGAGAGACATATAGATAAATAGAAGAAATGAAGTCCCCAGGTTCCATTCAGAAGCCTTCATCACATTACTACCAGACAGAAAACTCTTTAAGTACCATTTTCAGATGTTAAATCATTGTTCGTGCAGCACATATTCTCACTATTCCTGGGGGAACAATATCTGAAGACAGCGTGCTAACAAATGCAATCCAGTAAACAGGCATTTTTCCTCTTGTTGTTAGTACCTTTGTGTTCCAGCTCCCAGCTCTGTCATCCATGCCTTCTCTCTGCTTTGAAGTTAAAGTACTGAATGAGCGTTGTCATCTATTATCCAGAGTGTGCATGTAGATTATAAATAAGAAATAAAAGTGACTTTCAGTACACTGCTTTTGCATTAGCAAGTTGCCTTCTCTGTTACCTCTTCTGTCCTTCATACTTTGCTACCAACATTATATTAAAAATATGACTTTAAGTGTTTCTTCTAGAATGCTATAAAATATGTACACAGCGGAGACGAAAGTTTTATTGAAACAAACAAGTCCAGCAGTTTAACCAGGTTCATGAGTTCAGCTTCAACAGACTGTTTAACCCTTATCTGCAGATGTCCTTCAGGCCCCCGACACGTTAATTGCATCCCCAGCTTCTTTTGCATGAACACTACTGAGCACAGAGCTATTAATTACACTGGAGTTTATTTACAGAAAGAGCCTTTTCCACTATTGATCAATTATTTATTAATATTTTCTGGCGTAATGATTTTTCATTTTAAGGCCACAAATAAACACTTTTCCTACAAGTAACAGCACTGACCTATTTCAACTGTATCTCCTTATACCTGGTTAGCAAACTTAACTCCACGAACAAAACTATGACACTTAGAGACATTTCTCCCATTCCTTCATCTGAAGGAATCTGCTCATATCAATCAATCCCTTCAATCTTCATAGAATCATATTAGAGAATCCTAGAATGGGTTGGAAAATCATCTACTTCATACCCTCTTGCTATGGGCAAGGAGACCTTCCACTTCCCTCTGCTTTCAGCTGGCTTCAACAAGCACCACTTAGACGTCTGAATCCCCACATGCTGCCTAAATTATGGCACCTCAGGAAGGAAGGAAAAAGGTGTCTGAAGCCCTGAGAGGTGGTGGACAGCAAGGATGTGAGTAGAGATCTTTGTCGTGGCCCTGCTCCGGTGGGGAGAGCCCTGGGCCACCTCTGGGCAGGGACACAGTGGTCTCAGGTCTCACACATCATCTGCCCAGATGTGCCTCTGCAAAACTTTTGGGGAAATCCAAGCAGAACCAAACCTTGCAGAGCCCAAAGCCAGCACTGCACGACAAGCTGGAACCACAGAATCATTTATGTTGGAAAAGACCTTAAGGATCACCAAGTCCAACTCTTGACTGCACTGCTAAGTCACAAAGCCAGCTTCATGAAGGGTAAGCACAAGTCTGGGAACAATACACTACTACATAAACAATAACAACTCTTTTACACTTAATAGAATTCTCATTATTCAGTGGAACGTCCATTTTAGATGACCAAAAACATACTCACGCACCTAGCTCCCCTTCAATTCCATGTTCAGGTCAAAGCCTTGGCAGACATTAACTCTTGCACAGTATCTGTGCTGTTTCAGATGAGGGGAGCACAAAGACCTGAGGACCAAAGCTCCACCAGAGCGAGAGAAAAGGTTGGATGGGACACACCACTGGCAGTGTCCGGCTGCTACCTGCAAAACAATGGTACTAGCAAGATTTCCTGAAAATAAAGTCCCTTGGTGAGTCCCCTGTCTCTGCAGATGACAGCAACTTTTGGGGCAGAAGTGGAATTGCCCCTTGGCTCTTCTGGCTAGGCAGCAAGATTTGCAGTCCATTTGTGGCTCAGTATGGGCTGGTCAGGTAAGGAATCTGCAGGGCAGGCACAGAGGAGCTCTGCTTCCCTTCATCCCTCCAGGTGTCCTGGATCTTTCTTCCTTTCATCCTTTTGGATAAACAATAATGATATAAGGAGGTTCAAGCACAGTCCAGTGTTTTTCACTCGGACATATGGGAGCCAGTCCGCTTATAAAATGCTTTTGGTAAATGGTTCAAGTCCCTGTGAAGACTGGGGCAATCCAGTAATGATTTTCAAGGCTATCACAGAACATGCTGAGTTGGAAAAGACTCATCAGGATCATCGAGTCTAACTCCCAGCCCTGCACAGGACACCCAAAAAATCCCCCCATGTGCCTGTCACCTACTGCCTGTCTGGAACATCACCAAGAAAAAAGAAAATGAGATTGAAAAAAATTAATAGAAGAAGAGGCACCCCTTCCCTCAACCAGGACAAGATGGAAATGTGATGGAGCCTAACAGTCTTTCCTTGGCAGATAGCAAATCTGCAGGCAGCTCAAACAGCCTGGAGAGCCCCATTCTCCTTCCCTTAGGAAAGCTGGAGTGGAATATCTGGGTGCATGTGGAGTATCAGAAACCCCCTGTAAATGTGAAGGGCATGCTGGTGAGCACTCCAGCCCAGGCACAGGAGCCCCTCCAGCTCTGGGAAAGCACCACATGCAGACCTGACCGTGCCTTACCCTGGGGAAGGAGGCAGCCCTTGTGTCCTTGGCATTGACTGCAGGATGCCTATCAAACACATGAGATCATGAAGGGGTCCTTTTTTCCTGCTAGGGGCCAGTTTTCCATCCAGCTCCTTGTCCACAGGACTGAACAACTGAGCCCCAGCCTGGCTCCCTTACTCAGCAAGCTCGTGTCTTGCCCAAGATGACTAACAGGTAAATACTCCCAGGTTTCAGGAGTTCATTTAACAAGAGCTGTACCTCCCCAGCACAAGGGGATCAGCTCCTAGAGACAAGATGAGAGGAGGTGAAAAGCTGGTCTTAGGAAACATGAGATCAGGTACAAAAGGGATTCTTTGCTGTCAAAGCATAATATGTCAGCTTGTGATAAACCTGAATTGCTTCATATACCAAGGATCACTAGACATTAGCTGCTTTTTATACGGCAATATGGTGCAGAGGTTTCAGACAGAATATTGTTTTATGTTGATCATGATAAAACTCTCTGTAGCTTTGATAAAGCCTGTGCAGGCTTTTCATTCAAACTAATGAATGATAGTGGCTGTTGGATGCCGAGGCACGCTCTTGATGCTTTCCAATGGTTCAACTCATAAACCAGGAATCAATTCAGCCTGGATAAGCAAGAGTGTTACTCATCTAAGGGGTTCTGAATGAGGATCCCGCTCCCTGTGCTCTCCCCAGGTACATGTGAAAAGGCACAATGACAAAGGGAGCACCACATGTTGGCAAAGTACATCTCTAACCAGGGGATCTCCTGGGTGCAGCCTGCTGGAAGGAGCAGTTGGCTCACTCTGTAATCAGCCATCAAACAGCCCCGGCCCGATGGGCCATTCACTGAGCACAGGCCTTTTGCTGCTCTGCTTTCCAACATCTGTTTCAATGCTTGTCATCTCCCTGCTTTAAACAAATGTACTGCAGATGTCTTGTCTTGTGGACGACAGGGACTTGGCAGAGACAGAACAGAGGCCTCCAAATGACAGAGGCTCAGCTAAGGCAGTTATTGGGGGGTTCCGGATGGACTCTGTGCACTGAACATGAAATGAGATTTTCACTCACACCCCCATCCCATGTCTCCCTTTGAACCTCCTGTTTTCTCCTTCAGATTTAAGAGAGTGATGAAGGACAGTGATTGGGATGGAGACTGAAGTGCAGTCTCCCCAGGAACACGTGGCCTGAGTCTTCTCAAAAGATTTATCACTGACATATACAATTAAAAGGGAAAACACACTCATTGGCTCATCTTTTGCTCCAAGGACAACCTAATACAAGACTGGACATGGTGGGACACAATGTGTGGTAAAGATAGGAGTTTCCCAGACCAGACTGTGGCTTGGAAACAACAGCAAAGAGACTTCCTTGGGCTAAAATTATACTTCTGGAAGAACCAATACATGAAATGGGATACACAACAAGGAAAAGGGATGGTTTATTGTGAGGGGTCTCCAGGCACACCCATTCTAGGATGTTCTTTTCATGTAAATCCAGTTTTGAGTTTCCACTAGGAAAACCAATTGAGGCCTGACATTTTTAAACATGAGTTTATCTACACTGTTTTGAACTCCAAGTGCTGGTCAGCCCAAGATGCAGGTGATCCATGATCATGAAGTGTCCAAGGCCTGGCTGGACAGGACTTGGAGCAACCTGGTCTAGTGGAAGGTGACCCTGCACATGGCAGGGGGTTTTTAATGAGATGATCTAAGGTATCATCCAACCCAAGTCATTCCATGATTCCATGATAAGACTTTTGTTCAGGCACTGGCAAAAAACTTCCTAATGGAGAGCTGAGCACCAAAAGACCTGGGCAGGACTGAAAGCAACACTGACAAGACTGCTGAGACACAGATCAGACACACTCAGGAGTGTCAAACACACGCTCTACTCCAACCTTTGGTCTGCATGGAAAGACTGGGGCAAAAAAGTCTGATTTTCCAAAACCCACAAAGAAAAATGTTATCACTGGAGAGGAGTTCACAGCAAACCTGGGCTGGTGGGCTGCCCTATCCTGAGCGTGGCTGCAGCCCAGCCAGGCCATCAGCCAGCACTGGAGAAGTTCCTACCCTGGGCTCTCCGTGACCTTGGAAGGATCCCCAAACGTGAACACGGCACGCGCTTCCCTGCCCCCAGGGAGAGGCACATACTTCTGCTCGCAGTTTATGAATCTTTGACGTACAGTCCCTATGACACAGCCTTGGAAGGCCATATCTTTTATTTATTATGCCTAGCAATTGTCCTTGTAACCAATTATGAAAAAAAGCAGGTGGTCAACAGAAACTCTGCAAAATAAAACCCCTTTCAAAGCAAACACCGTACCTTTCAAAGCAAGAAAAAATACTGTAAACAGAGCTAATCACTGTTAAACCCTTATAATCCAGTCCTTGTCCAAGTTAAGAGACTGAAACCAAGAGTAAAACACTTCAAAAAGCATTAATTGGAGGAACTGGTGAATCATTTCTCAAAGAAAAAGAGTAAGAACTATATTAAACTCCAAAGACTCACTGTTGTGAAAAGGGGCTCAGACCCATCCTGCCAGGCTGGACTGAGGGACAAGAGTCCCACACCACCTGCTGGGATGGCTGCTCCAGGAACAGCTGCTCCAGAGACCTGGGGAAGGGCTGCCAATATGGGCTTCACCCCAGTAGTCATAAAGGAAGATGTGTGGAACAGCAGAGAGCCCACTTTTAGCTCCTCCATAAAACAGCTACAGTTACCAGCCTTCCCTGCACCTTCTTGAGTATTATATTCAATAATATTAATAGGCTCGTATTTACCATATCTTAAAAGCTAACAATCCCATTGCCAGCGCTAATTAAAAAGACAAGAAGCAGAAAAGAAGCAGTGGATTATTTCTTCAATATGGATTCACGCCTAGATTTAATAAAACCTGCTTTAGTGTTATAACCTTACATTTGTTTCAAGAACACTATAAAAGATAAGTCTGCTTTTTGTTGTTTATTGACTTGGAGGGTTTTCTCTCAGATCTGTAATACAGCATTACAGCTATGGGAAGGCGAGGAAGAAGACTATTTTCCCTGAACAAAACAACTGCTTTTTCTATCCAAATACTATGTCTGGGATGAAGAAACCAGCAGCACAGCTATCAAGAGAGAAGAACAGGCACTAAAATGAAGCACTGGGGAGGTTTAACTGTACCAAACCCTCCCTGTGACCTCAGAGAAAGCACTTTACCCACAGCTACAAGTGAATGCCACAGCCAGCTGCTCCAGAGGAGAGACTTTGGGGTTTCTTCCAGACACGGAGTACCCCTATCCCAAACACAGAGCTCCCACACCTGCACACTCAGCACACTGGATGCTTTCAACTTGAGCTTTCCAACAAAATCCAGAACAGTTGCTTTCCACACACACCTGTCCTTCCTGCTCTGAGCCTGAAGAAGAGGGATGACATAGCAGAGCAGGTATGCAATGCCACACAACGAAGTCAGGATAAACTGCAGCCACTCTCCCCAAAACCAGAGCTATTTCTAGGTGAGCTCATCTGTAGATCAAGTTTCTCATTTAAGCAGAGGCCAGAAGAATTCTCCTGGAGACTGCTGAGACTGGACTGTGAGGATCTGAGTGCTCTAAATGCTTTCTTATCCATGAGAAAAACTATGCTCCGTCTCGTTTCTAACTTTTGCTGCAAAATGCTGGGCCCCACTACTTCTAACAAGTTCCATTCTCCTTCCCTGTGCCTGTCTGACCTTTCTCCTTCAGTGAATCACTTAATTATGTGGAAACAGAAATACAAAACGGTGACGGTTTAAGAACACAAATGCTTCAGCTTCATCTGTGAGAGAGCAGCCAATCTTCCCAAAGTCGTGGGTCTGCTGCTGACTGAGGATGCCAGAAGGCACTGGGGAAGATCCACCCTCTGCCTGCACAGTCCTTGGGAACAGCTTGGGACCTTACCCCTATTTCTGCACGTATCTCACTGATTACCGGAAAAAGGAGGAAAAAAGCAGGAATGTCAGACAGTCAGTGGTCTTACAACATTTCACTGGTGTTGCAGTTCTTTCCTGGCAGACGTTTTTCGGTATCGGTGATAATAACAAGGAAAATTTAAGGAAAACTTGATTTGAGCATGCCAACAGCAACCGCATTCCTTTAGCTTGTGATCACTCTAGTCAAATAGACAAGTTTTTTTTTCCCCCCTCCCTTCCTGCACTTAATTTCCAGGTAGAGTTTGTTAAAGCCTGAAATCCCACCTGAACTTTGGAAAGTCTTTAAAAAAAAAAAAAAAAAGAAAAAAAAGAAGAAAAAAGACCCATACACAAATATTTGGCTAAGTGACCCATAGCAAATTGCGTAATGCCAGTTAAAAGTTGTGTTTTCTAAGTATCAGCCCCAGAGGTTTTATCTGAAATAAAATCCTGATTACTTCAGATTCTGGAGGCAAACTGTGACCTTGCTCTGCATCTCCAAATTTGAAACATTTGTGTTGTGCCCCTCGATGACGATGCCTCTTGCTAGAAAGGAACAAAATCCTTTCAAAAACCTGATTATTTTATTTAATAAGGTAAGAAGGCCCCAAACATGCATACAAGAATTAGTTCAGCCTTGAAGCTTGATCAAAAGAGGTCACCTAAACTTGGAACTGCAGTGCTCTACCAGACAAAAATGACCCGTCTCCAGGCATGCAGCTGCATGCCCAGTGATGTTTCTGTCTGTAACCATCCCAGTTCTCAATCCTCTGGTCATTAAATGAGAACCAGTATTAGGTCAGCACACAGAACACAAGGAATTATATCCATTTCTTGCATCCTTCTCTTTGGTTTGCCTGGGAACATGCTCTGAGAGCTGGGGGCAAAGGGGAGAACTGCACTGATGAGTTTTACAACACATTGTCAGAGAGATTAAATAGCCCAACTCCCCTCAACCTTCACTTTACCAGCCCTACTTTCAGTATTCTGGGAAAAAAAAAGGGGGAAAAAAACCAAACAAAATCAAAAAACAAACAAAAACCCTTAAAAGAAAAAAAAATATGATTCAAAATAAATTGAAAAGCCCAACTTGTAATAAACCTGGCACTTGCCCCAGGCTTCAGGGATGTCTGAGACTGTACACTCCACAGACACAATCTGTAGCTCTTACAGGGAAAAAAGAGATATATTTGCACTATTTAAAACAGGTTGCAAATATAGTTTATGTTTTGGAAATGTAGGGAGCACGGCTAACAAAATACAGAATGCAGCAGCAAAACAAGCAACACTATCCTACAAAACTGTCGTTATATAATGTCACTGTTTACACTAAGCCTCCAAAAGATACCTTCTGTTAATTTTTTTTTAATTAATGGGGTGCTATGCAGTTAAATAAACTCATGAAGAGTATTCACAACTTCTGCAATTTTACTTCAAATCCCAATCTTTATTTACAACATCACTGTTATAAATTACAACAGTACTGTTAACATTCTTGTCACTTGCTGGGATACCCAGTGGAGCTCCCCGAGAGAAAAGAACATAATGCAGGAAACCATGGCACTTGATTCTGTTCTTATTTGAATGTTTTTAAGTCAGACAAAACTCCACTGAAATCAAGGGTTATCCTACTGAAAACAGCTGCAATTCCACTGCTACTCCTCAGGCACTGCCAAACAATCTCCCTACATGCAGAGCATCTCCAAATAAAGTTAAATTAGTTCTAAAATATCAGCAATCCATGCAACTTCGTATTAGTGTGAAATTACTTAAGCCTTAATTCAGCGAGCTACTTAAGCACATTCCTAATTTTACAGGCATGAGATGTACCAGTGACCTTAATCAGACTAGCCACGTACTTCTATTTAGGCACATGCTTAAGCATCTTGAAATGTTAAAAGATATGATGAGGAACAGTTCCATGAGAATTAAAGGCTGTTTTACACCTTCATAGGCACACTACCATTTTAAGTTTGAGATATATATATATGTGTGTATATATATATTTACAACAAATAAGTGCTTGCACCACTTATAAAACAACCCTCAAAGTATGAAGATGACTGGAGGAGGAACAGTCTTTAATAATCTGAATAACATCAATCACTTGAAATAGACTTTTAATTCATATCTGATGCTTGCTGGAAGCCTTCTGCAGTGTATACACGTGCTGCCTAACAGCTTTAAAGCATTCCTTTGCGGACTTTCCCTAAACAGCACTCCTGAATGTGGAACTTTTATTGCTTATGAGTAAGCATAAGCAAATATAAGGGGAGAGTGCACACCTACGAAAACAGCTGTGAACAAACACACCACTGCTGAATTTTCACAGGGATGCAAGGCTAAAAAGCAACCCAGCAAACATATTTCAGAAGCTCCATCCCTTCAAAGAGCCCACAGAAACCTAAATGATTACTGCCTGATCCTAATTTACCAGGTGAAGTAAAAGCAGCTATTGTAAAACAATAAATAAATACAGAAATAGACATGGACAGCCTACAGAGGACTTCTGGATTTGGATGTGCACATAACCCAGGTGATTACATGTCTAATGATCCAGCTTCTGCAAGTCCATGCTTGTACCTGCACACACAACAGCAGAGCTCTGGGTAACAATGTCAAGGTGCTCTGAGGACTCGGGTTTATGCAGTTATTTATCAAAGACCTCAGAAGCAAAATAAAACAAAACCAAGACAAAGAGAAAACAATAATCTCAGCAAGTGCAACTAAGTAGTAGTTTCCCCTTACCCTTCAACAGTTAGAGAAAATTTAGGGCTTGTTGGTGTCAATAAGTAGTTGTAACAAAGACATTAGCAATAGTGAGGATAGAGAATGCTGCATGAATGTTCTCAGCATGGTTCATTGACAACTGATCTAAAAATTGAATTATTAAGGGAAAAAAATCATTGATTCTAAAACCCAGGCAAGGTAGCCAGCCTATGTTAAAACTTATTTAATTTTTCCAGTGCTGCTTCATTCCTAAGCTCTCAGAGCCACAGCTTTTCCATTGAAAAGCAAAAGACATTTTACGCACAATTTTCCCTCTACTAGAAAGAGGTATATTGTGCCCTTCAGTGAACATAAAATTGATATTATCGTCTCTTAGTTTATATCTCACTACTTAACCTTCAGATTAAAAGTTATTAGATTTGAATGACTAAAAAGACATCATGTCACCTTCCGTTCAATGCTGGGAGACGGCAGAACTTGGGGGAAAAGTCTGAATGATAAAAACCACAAAGTTACTGGGAGCATAAAGTTGTTTTTCACAATCTCTGATGAAACAGCAGAAGCTCTACAAATGCAGTCATCTTTTCACCATGTTGTAATCTTCAATTATGAGGGTACTACAATACAAAATCAGACACAATCCAATAGCCTGCATGGAGTTTAATCTATACTTTCAAATGGCTCCTTCAATAGCAACAGCAGTTTAATAATTATGCTTTATGTCTCTTTGGACAAAATGACTCAACACAGACGCTCCCTTAAAGTCTAACAAACAATTTTGGTCTAACCCAGTTATGTCAATATGAAACAAAGACTTTATCTTGGATCTAATTTAGCAGTTTTGCTCTACAGAGATAAGTCCACATCATGATCAATGGGACCGTAAAACTCTTGATGCAGTTTGTAACCTCTCCTCACGGGTTTGCAAAATGACATGAAGCTCACCAATTTAAAAAAAAAAAAAAAAAAAAGGCATTTCTTTCATATACACTGTGATATATTCAGATTTCTTTCTAGTCAAATTTTCTTTTTGATCTGCACAATTAAAACAGCCTCTCAACAATACACCAAATCCCCCATTTCTTGTACATTTCCCTTGTCTTTGAACATGAACAAAATCTGAAGAACCCACATATTCCCTCTGGAGTTCGATTCCCTCGATCTAACACTTCACATCTCAACATTTCCTGCAACAACTACTGCCAAAGGGCTCAACTATGGCATCTTCACAAGGATGCCACAAAGAGCCCAACTGCAGGCACTGACTTGGGCACAGACCAGAATCTAGTCCAAATTTCTTTTGCCTATCAAACCTTTTTATGTATGAACAAAATTATATTTTTCACTTGCAGGCATTTATTTGAATAAAAGAACAAAACAGAATATAAAAAAAAAATCCAACACTTTTTTTTTCCAAGGAAAAAACCCTTCTCTCCTTACTTGGTGGACACATGGCAAAACCAGTATTTATCTGAATTCTTCAGAAAGCTTGAAGTGACACTTCATAATTACAGTATAGTTCAGCTCAAAGACAAAGTGAAGAAAAGAAACTTCCCCATAATTCTTTACATAAACCTCCTCCTTCTTTCTCCACATACCAGTTGCGTTTTCTATTTCTATTCCAGTTTGTCATAAACACGGCCACCTTGTAACCCTTTTTATCAAGCAATCTATGCACTACCTAAAAGTACACTACACCCCATCAGACAAGCTATAGGTTTACATTATCCAAACATTCCGATTCTGCCTGCTCAGCGCAGGTTGTCAATAAATGCAAGCAATTGCAAAACACCAGTGTGTGTTTTTTTCCTTAAGAGAACACTGATAGGAGCCTGCCAGTTTTACAAAATAAACCCTTTGCAATCTCTGCAGCTAATCTGTCAACAAATTACTATTAAAGTCATACCTCCTCAAAGTTCAAAAGCATTCTGGATTAGACAAAGATACTGAGTTTTATACTCGTGGGGCAGTACTTGAAGTTAGAGTATCAAAGTGGATCTGGCTATTGATGTGGAGAGTTTTGTATTTCTGCCACCATGCAACACAGCACTTGGTGTCTTGCTGCTATACATCAGGATTCAACTTTGTAATCATTCTCTTTGTTCAATTCATAGTCTTGTTTCACTGCTAATAATGTGAAGAACACTTTAATGAATAGTCCTGAGGATAAAAATAAAATGCAATAAATAATATTTATTTTATAAGCTTTAAAAAAAAAAAAAAAAGAACTGTCTAGAACTGAGGCATCAAATCTTCTATCTGAGTAGACATCAGAAACCACTGAAGCAACTACAGCTGTGATCATGAACATTAAAAGGCAGTTTGTCCCTATGAGTCTTTATTTATTACTGCTTGGTAGGCAGGAGTCACCCCATCATTACATCCCTTATGCCCAAGCTTCCCTCGCCCAGCCTGACCTTCAGCTTGTGGGTCACTCCAACACCCATTCTGCACCTCCCAGATGTTTCCATGATGCCTCAGAGCCAGCAGATGTTGCTAGACTCTGCCTGGTACCTCGTTCCCAGGTTTTCTGTTCTGTCACTTGGTTCTGCCTCCGTGGACACTCTGGGACAAAGCTCCTGAGCCCCACTACCTGACCCCACACCAAATCCCAGCTTCATCTCTTCAGGAACTACAGTGATCCAGGTAACCTTCACACCTACTCCAGACTGCTCACCAGACCCCTGCCCATTCCACCTCATCCTGACAGTCACTGCCATGAGATGCTGACCTCTGGGACCTGTGGAGTCAGCAGCAGTGGGAAGGCCACCTCTCCCACCCCCAGCAGATGCCAAAATACTACGAGAAGAAGTTCTCTTTCCCTTATACTTTGGTTCTGAGGATGATTTCTATATGCATTTCCACTTTTACTCTTCCACAGACATACCATCCCTGAAGAGTCACTTGTATTGCCTTGCCTTTCTTACTTTACCAATATAAACATCAGCTGGAGTTACTTGGCTTTATTATAAATAGCATAACTCATCCCCACATTTGCTACTCCCAGCTTAACAGTACATTTTATGAGATTGCTAATGCTAAAATAATTGAGCATCACATCACTCTCTGTCTCCTTGCATGGCAGGATCACCCTAACATGACATGGGAAGCATAAAACTTGTCCTACAAGTCCTCCCTGTACTCACAGAAAGAGTGATCACACCATACACTTCTCCTGCAAACACATGAACAGCTGTGGTGCTCCATATTTTTCCATGGTAAAATATTTACAAGTTAGCAAACCCATTAAAACTTCCTAAAAAAACCCTGAAGTATTTCTGTTTTCCTCTCTCATAATAACTAAACTATTAGTCCTAATAAATTCATAAATGTCACCAAAAATGTGACCCTAAATTCAGCACAGATGCTTTCACAAGCCTTTGTACATGCAGGTTTCACTGTTCTGCCATGTGATCATGGGAACACACAACTAAACACAGCAGCAAAGCTCAAACTACCCACCACCGATTTTTTTTTCATTTTTTTTTCAGACAAAACAAGTGCCAGGTGGCAAAATGAAAAGATTTGAATGAAATGCTCTTAAGAAATAGCTGTTTAATTCAGAACTCATTCATTTGTATTGAAGGAGTGTTTTGTAGAACGCATTCTGTTAAGTGACCTGAGAGCATATGTTGTATACGGAGAAACATCTAAACATTATGCTCCATGTTGTATGTGTATCTGTAAATGCTTGCATTAGCTGTCTGAAAACAACGGGGTTTTCTTCTTTTCAGCGTTTAAAAATGTTTTCCAAACAGCAAGATTGATATTTTTATGCTAGTTCTGATTACCCTTTTATTGTTATCAGGATTTGGTTTGTTGGTTGTTTTTTTTTTTAATAACTGTTTTAAACTTTGCAATCAACTTGCTTTATAAAAGATAAACTCCATGAAGAAGTTAGTCATCAAAACCAATTAACAGCAGAATTCAAACACAGAACATAAAGGTCTTTGAAGAACTTGGAGAAAAGCAAGATCCCCAACCACACTGGCTGTACTGGCAGAGGATAAATAAACTGCAAGCTAAAATCAGAGCAGTGTGAAAGCAATCCCGAGCCTGGCAGTCCTGTCCCCAGCCCTGAGCACTCTGTGCTCTGTTTGGGGAGGGCTGGAGGACTGGGAATGAATGGGTGCCACTCCTTAATTGACAGGATGGGCAGCTGAGTGACACCAGCCGTTACATGCGAGGTGACAACATCATCTGAGACATCCTGAGCCCTCGGGATGGCCACCAGCCCTCGGGATGGCTATGGAGAAGCCCTGGCACAGGGTTAGTTAGTGGTGGAGGAGCAGAGGTCTGAGCCATTCTGGTCCACAGCATGCACATTTCTGCATGATCCCCCCCTCCCTGTTTCTCTCTGCACAAAGCCTCACTAGAAAATTCCACAGTGCTCCTATGGAAAACACAGTGTAATTAACTCATTTTGATACGAAGCCTTTTTTAAGACGAGACCTTTGCGTTGAACGTATTTTACTGTTCCACTCCTCTTCTACTGTCCTATATTAATCAAAGCTGTAACCCCTGTTGTCTTTGCACTACGAATCAGAATGTGCCCCTGGCAAAGAATGAGGGAAAAGTCAACAGGAATTAAGTTTCAGTGCAACTGTTTACTCAACTGTGGCCTGCAGTTATTGAAATTTTATCCGTGGTTTTGTGTGACTACTGCAGTAATGAATTCAGCATGGCTGTGATTTTCTCACTGATGGTATTCTCACTTCAAGTAAAAACCTGTAGGACGAAATTATTGAAACAACCAAAGTCTGTGCATTTAGTATCATCCATTTTTCTGACTTCTTTAATTATGGCAGCTTTCTGTCTTAGATTGGCAAATGGGGTGTCCTACTCCTCCTCAAGCCTTCACTTTGCTTTGTTTTTGAGCACAGGTTTTTTTCTTCTCCACAACAACCTGCTAAAAAGATCACTATACACTTAAGGGAGTCTTAACCAGCTGCCAATCGCTTATTTAAAAGGTTTTAAGAATCCTTATTGCATTAGAGAAAATGAGGGTTAGGCGTTAGTGCATTCACCGTGGCTCTGCTGCAGCCTTTGTTCCCAAACACATTAATGATACATGCCCAGCACTTTGGTGTAAAATTTCCTCAGAGGGCTTCAGAATTTTATCAGGGAAAAGAAAAAGCCAAAACGTATTATGTGGATAATTTACACTGGTGAATTTGGTCACTTCCCAGAAAATACGCTAATTAGAACACCAAGGCAAAACGCACAATTTGGGTCTGATTCTTCTGAGTTGAGGAACACTTACATGGATGTATTTATTTATTTATTCTGACATTTTGTGCAGCAGATACCTCTGCAGCCTTCCTCACTAATAGAAAACATTCTGTTGATAGAGGTTGCTAGGTTATACTAGAATTTGTTGCAAAACCAAAAAGTTAACGTTAGTGTATTTTCCACCCAGTGACATATTTTGGAAACCAGTTATTTGTATACAGCAGTTCACCCAATTGCCGCCACCAGACTCAACACACTCAGGCAACGGAAGCAAGCCCTGATCTTTGGGTGTTTCCAGGGAATGATTAAAAAGAAGCCCCGGAAGAGAAGTCCAAGGTTTCCCTTTACACCAACGACCGCAATCCCCTACGGGCAAAAACGCACAGGATGTCACAGGCGAGTCCTAAAAGCATCCTCTGCCTGGCAAGTACAAAGGGTTTGGGAAGGGGGGGTTAAATCCTTCATGCTTTTCCTGTAGGTAGGAAACTTGTAATGCATCTTACAGTACCTGCTGTTGCTGGAGATGTGCTAAATCTGCAGCCCCAATTTCAACGGAAGGTGTCTCGCCGTTTGATCTCACTTCCCGCAGGCTGCACTCTAGTAAATGGTTGCCACCGCTCGCTCCATTCTGAATGGCTGAACCGTTACTTTTTGTCTCAGTCCCAGATTCTTGCATCATGACTCAAAAACCTGAAATAATTTAGGGGAGGGGAGGGGGAAAAAAAAAAAAAAAAAAGCAGCTGTTAAAACAGTTGCTGTATATAAGGAGACATGCCCTGTTTTAAATCCTGCCAAAACTGTAAACATATGTCATTTTCCTTCATACGATTTATCTTTCATTAATGGTTCATGCTACTAGTTTATGTTTATTTATCCATTGGTACAGCTATAATTTTAGTAAGTTAGTTCTCTTCTAAATATAGTATTATTTGCTCAACATCTTTTTTCCCTTAGAGAAAAAAAAATATTTTTGAACGAACACACAGAATCCATAATTAAATTTCTCTAGTTACATCTGGATGCTTTCCTTTGAAACGGATGAGTCATTCTTGGCAACATATGATGGACAATATCAAAAATGTGATATACACTGTGTAGGGGCACGGAGGTGAAGCAGAGCATTTGCTATTTTGGTTTTCACTCATACCATGATAGTGCCAAATTAGCACCTTTTATTACTCTGAAGCAATTTAGGCTTAATCTGGGATGTGCTGAACCATCATCAGTTTTCACTTCAGGAGAACTGCTACAAATGCTCACAGAATTAGGCTTGTTGACAAAATTTTTGGCTATGGATTTGGTCTGGATTTGGATGCTCTTAGGGCATTACAGTGAGGAGCCTCTTGTGTTATTTGGTTAAATATCATCTCAGCAGCCACAGCTCCCTCCAGCCAGCCCTCCCAACTGGCTCTTGGTGTCAGCCTGTCCCTGGATGTGTTCACCAAGACTGTCAGTGGGTCACAAGCCTGCAACGAGGATGAGGACAAAGAGCCACCTCCTTACCCCAGAACCCCAGGGATTTACCCACCCTCAGAACGAACATCAGCATTTCTGCACAGGACTCCCCACACAAAGCACACACGCCAGTTTTCAGCTGCAAACCACTACCTCGGAGAGAATATGATGACTTGTTTTATAAGTAGTTCCACCTGCAAAACCCCAGCTTCCAGGATTTAAATGCCATTAACCTGTCTGGCTTCCACCAGCCCACTCCTCCTCTTCCCCTCAGCCAGGAGAGATGGGGAATGGAAAGCCAAGCTGTGTGCTCCAAGCACACTGCCCACCCCACAGTGACAACATGGACATGTGAGCCAAATGCCCCTGTGCAGGGTAGCTCACCTCAGAAGGAAGATGCTTTATCTTCAAGGAAGAACCCGTTTGAATTCAGTAAACCAAGCACATGGATGATAGTAGGACAGATTCAAACGTTTTGATCACATTCAAATAAATTTCATCTGGTCTATGGAAACTTGTTTCAATCTGTTTTGTTAAATCTTCAAATTATGCCAGGGGACAAAAGGGTTTGGAGACTCATTATAAAGTTTCTGTCAACTCCTCTGTGAAAGCTCCAGAGATCTAAACAAACCTAGCTTTCCCAACACCACTAGGAAATGCTTTTGGATTTTTTAACATGATCCTGCTCTGATACACACCAAGTATGGTGTGTTTTTCATTTTCAGCACTGTAAGGAAAGCCTATAAGCATGATAAGGTCTAAATAAGTGTTTACATCTAACAGGCAAGGCTGGATTACACACCAGGCAGCGACTGCATGGCACAGGTTGCTTTGGAAGAAGAGAAAGGAGTTAGAATCCACAGACAGCACCCAAGTCACTCAAAAACACACCAAGCAATTTTTATATGCTAAAAAAAGGATTTACCACTTTTACCCCATGACAAATAAAGAAAGAACTGATGTTATTGTTTTCTGCTTCCACCAAAATCTAGAGTCAGGTCTCAACTGGAGAAAATGGAGCACTACATTAATTTACCCCAGCAGCAGATGAGGGCAAGGATGACCACCAGGAAAGATTGGATTAGAGGGTTAAACCCAGAGACTCATGCCTTTGGCTGTTTTGGAGCATGACAGTAATGGTGGGTGGCACATCCCCCCTTCACAGACCGAAGCTGATGGAGGAAGGACACACGAGAATTGGTGGAAGGTGCCTCCAGCAGCCACTGTGGTGGAAAGGGATGCTAAAATCCATGTGCCAGAACAGTGAAGAGGTACATCTCATTTTCCAGCACTTCTGATGCAACAAATGGGAAGTGAGAACCTGAATAAAAAGCAGTAGGGTCAGAGGAAGCACCAAGAAAAGCTCTGACAGCAGCAAGAAGAATGTGCACCACTGAGGAGCAGATCCATCACTGACTGATCACGATTTGTTGGCTTGCCCTTCTGAGCGCAATATCTCCAGGACACAGAAAATAATTCACAACCAAACTGGTCAAGAAATTATTTATTGTCTCTAGGACTGCAAAATGGTCCTGGAAAGAAAAAACAGTAGAAACTGCAACAATTTTTCTAACCTATAGGACTAAGAAAAAGTTGGATTATTTATTGTATTTGGTCAGAAAAAGATCATAGTTCTTGAGAACCTTTTCTATGACAAATTTCATGCTCTGTTTTACCTTTTGAAGAACCCCAGCCAGTTACCAGCTCAGCTGCACAGGGCCACGGCCCCTCCACTGGACCCTATGGATCCCACCAGAACTGGCAGCAGCTACCAAAGAAATGAGGCTGGAAATAGAGTTTGCCGGGAGACCACGTTTAAACTTTAAAAAAAATATATTTTAAAAGCAGAAGTGAACATCTTTAAGCAAATTTTGCTTTAAAAACACCAATTTACAAGCAGTGAACTTCAACATAACTTAAACTATATGCCTGTACAAAACAAGAGTGCTCTGTTAAAATACCTCCGATAGAAAACTGGTATTTCAAGGGAAAGAAAGATAAAACTGTTTATTCCTTCACTAAAGTCAAATGTGAGTTGACATGAATAATCACAGTTTGGTTTGATCATTAAGTGTCATGTCATGAAAAATCAACCTGTGAGAGCTTTCTGCAAGAATGATTATTATTTGTCTTTTTGAGCACACCTAAATGAGCTGAGATGATCGTACACCGAGGATGGCTGAGATAATTGTCTCTTCCCAGCAAAGAGGAGATGAACTTACAGGAGCCTATTACTGAAGTTTGTCATTCAAAATTGTGAAAGAAAAATGCAAAGCAAGGTTGACTTTATGCAACATAATTAGGTTCTGTGGGAACTGAACTGAAACTCCAGGTGAAGTATCACAAACCGTGATTCTGGTCTGAATACAACCAACACAGTGCTGGAGAAGCTGTTATGCATAATGATTTATTATAAAAAAATAATAATACTCCACAACTGCTTCCATGACAGGCAGGAGACCTGGTTCTGACTGAAGAAATTTAATGGTAAACGAACCCATGTCCATTTCATGTGTTCTAGAAAGCAGAATGATTCTCTTATCAATTCTGAAAAGAAAAATGCATTTTTAAAGCTTAAAATATGTGGGTTATTACCAGTGTTTCTTATATATATATATATATATATATATATATATATATATAAATTCTATGATATTTCATGTTATGAGTGATACAGAATTACTCTGAATTATTAAAGTGACACAAAATGTTTTTCTCCTATGAAGGGACCAAGGTAGGCTGCAGTACCAACAACAGCTTGTGAAACTTTATCCTGAAATCAAGGGACACATAATAAAAGAACTGCTCTGACTTAATGTTGGCTTGGTTTAAAAATTTCAGAACAGTGATCAGTTTCTTCAGATTCCCATTTTAACTTTTTTCTAGCTTTGATGCACAGTCAAACACAAAGTCAAAGCCCTACAGCTGGGCCCATCTCTTTGGTGAATATGTTATGTTCAAGGTAATGGAGCAAAATTTCACTGAAGCAAAATCAAAAGAAGGCACTCTGTCAACAGGAGGAAAACCGCTAATCATCTTCCAGATGACTTGGAGAGAAGCAGGGGACAGCCAATTTCTTAAGGACGTGGTCAAAATTGAGAAAACATAGGTCAGATGTGAACTCCGCCTGAATCAAAATAATCTTTCTGATGATTCTGGTGTCGGTGTGTTTTGAGGTAAAAAAAAATAGAACCTAAAGGAATCCTAATTCTGAAAAAGTTCTTTGCTAAGGCATTAAAAATAAGTCCATAAAGTCCATAACAGCGCTGAGACCAGATGCTGCCGATACACATCTCAGCTCCACTGGCCTATTAAGATGAGCAAGGTTAAGCATGGAGATTAGTAGGCAGGAGGTGGGCGCTGAAGTGTGCCACTGCTGCAATTTTGCTACCAGTATAGTTTCTGAAGACTAAGCAGCATTGTTTAATGTCAGCGTGAGGGAGGATTTACTGACTGAAGCACCTGTCAGAATAAGGACCCACTCCAAGTCTGAAAGACTAAGGGACTGATATTCAGATGTCTTTAGATGCCTCACCATACATGGAGGCATCTGGTGAGGCATTTTTAAGATTTCTCAATAAGCACCAATCTATATCTTTAAATGTATCATCACCTTAAAAAAAAAAAACAACATCCCTGGGGTCTTCTGGCCTTAAAATCCCTGTTTTAAATATGCTTCTAGACTTAACGGGGACTACAGATTTACAACATAGCCTGTGTGTTTCAAAGTTTCTTAGAGGCTGATGATTATATTTCAGATGTTAGTACTTGGAGGTGTTTACAAATACATGTATGCACATAAAGATCATTAGGCATTTCAATCCCCTGGGATCAGTCCTAGAGCAAAAGTGTTGTCATAATACAACCCTTCTTTGCCACATTTGTGAAAGATTTTAAGCTAACAAAAAGTTCAGTCTTTATTCCTGGGCAGTTAATTAAGGTTGACCAAGTCAGGCAGAAGTAAATTAACTTGGCTGATCAATTATTTATATGAAGCAGAATAAATGCCCTTAAAGAACTTGGCCCAGCCATGAAAGGACATGTAAATTAAACACAACACAGATTTATAAAATGTATTTCTACTTTTATAGGCAGAAGAGTCAATGCTGAAATCAGTTTTAAGTGAGTGATCAAATCACATGATCTAGCCCAAATTCTCCAGCAGGCATTCTATCCATACGTACATGGTTTATAAATAAAAGTTCTACCTATTTGTTACAAACAGCACCCCAAAACAGGCTCAGGAATGATTTTAGGGTGTTTATCTGTGTCATTATTAAAAACAAAACAGAAAACTCCTAACACAATTCGGAAGAATTCCACAACAACATAACACTGCGAAGACAGGATTTTACCTCTTGAAAACGAAACGTTCTCCGGAGTGCAACCAGCAAGGGAACACAAAGAGCAGGAGCAAAGCTGCTGCCTCCCCACAGCAGAGGGACAGACAAACACCCCTGCAGCACCAGCCTGGCACTGCTGTGATCCACAACGAGGACCCCAACAGCTTTCCCAGGAGACCCCTGCCCCACTCACAGGTGGTCTCTTTTAGTCCCGGTATCTTTGGAGCAAGTGCCTTGCCAGGGAAAGAACCTCAGGCTCCACATCCCACCACCAGTAGTGAATTTTTCCAGGAACATGTTTTGATGTCCCCCAGCTGATGCCAAAACACCCATCTCCTCCAGCTGACACCCCATGCCTAGGCTGGCGAGGCAACCAGCAGCACCATCATGCCATCCATGAGTTCAGTAAAAGAAAAAGGATTCACTTGTAGAAATTAAAAGCCTTGTGTAAGGTAAGGCTTGATGTGCCGTGGGGGAAGGCGTACAGATGTTCAGCTGCTCATTTACTAAATTACACCATGTCACAATTAACTGTGAATCAGCCAGCTTCACATGAGCAGCTCAAGGGCTGCCACCATGCTAAGTGCAGAAATAACGCCGGGGAGGGAAGTCCAAACTAGCCAGGTGGACCAGATGACTTTTCTTTGCCTGTGTTTGTGGTTAGCACGACTATTAGAGAGAGCTATCCCAACATATGGCATGATTTAACTAAATCAGATCATGCTGAACTCACCAGCCTTTCTCAACTTACAAACCCCTCCGCTCTCGTCATTGCAGATGGGTGAACACCCGTCATGCTTTTAGAGTTTTCAGTAGCCGTCATTTATCCTGCTGACAGGGTGTATTTTAGGTATAATTATGTACTAACTAACTATAGATCAACTGTCAGTACATTAGGGTACTTTTTGGATAAAACTTCATGCTTACCCCTTTGAAGGCCACTCGCCTACACACTACTGGTGGTTGCTGAATTGTGCAGGAGTAGGAGAAAGGAGAAGGGGATTCAAAGTGCAATTAAGGATCATCTTTAGGAATCAACCAAAATAGTAGCAAACAGAGCAAATCAGGCTTCACTGTCCTAAAAAGTGATGCTGAGTCACGTCTGACAGCGGGGTTTGGAGGAGGAGAGGCAAACCTGGAGCAAGGCAAGGGAAGGAACATGCACGGGATGTGTGGAAAGAGGAAACAAAGAGACAGCGACGAGGTGAAATCCTTTGATATTTCCTCAGCTTAAAGAGGTAATTCAATGCATTAAAATGGATCCTTGAAATTTCAAAGGATGAAACTCGCACAACAAAGATTGTCGAGAGTGCTATTTTCTAGGATTAGAACAAAAACGTATAGGGATTTGCTATATGATCTTACATCGCCGAGCAAGCCTGTACACTTGCTGTTATGCAAGCACCATCTTCCAATAGAGAATTTTCATAATTATAACAGAAAGGCGTAAATTTTCTAATGCATGGCAGTTCAAAAAGTAATCAAGAGAATGAGCCTGAGGGCTATTTTAATGTATGCAAAGCTAGTGACCCACAGTAAATGGGAGGTAGGCTTCAATGAATGCAAAGTAATGCACACATACTAAAGACCTGGTCTGATGAGGGACGGCTAAAATTAACACCCAATTAATTTCCGAATTGACAAACAAATGAAAGCCATAAATCTACTTTCTCATTAATTTTCTTGTGGTATAATTTAAAGCAGTAATATGAGGGCAAAAACTGAGCATTATCCATCATAAATATCAAAAAAGATAGCACTGTAACACCATAAATTATGCATATTACCTGTTGTTAAAAATGATTAATGTATTATCAACTTTATCGTGCACTGTATATGTCTAGACGTATCTAAAGTCTGAAATTTCATTTAGTGCTTAGGAAATAAAGGGTCCAGAAGAAATGGGATTACCCGCAGCGCATCCTTGGCTCTGCCTCCTTACGCTCTCACCTCGGCTGGACTCATCCCAAGCCTTGGGGAGTGGAGTTTGAGCACATGGCAGAGGTGATGTGCTGGCTTCCCCAGGAAGGGAAACAAATCACACTGCTCCTGGAGCATCCCTGCAGCCCGAGGCCCTGACACCTGGTTTACACAGGGCTGCTCCCCTGCCCTGCCCTGCTGGCACTGGGGTAGAGCTACTTGGTGATGCAGAGCCATGGTGGGGGACAGAAGTAAAAGCAAGGAGTAGGAAAATGTGAAGCTGTAACTAAATTCACTGAATGAAAAGCCCATGCTTTGCAAAAGTGGTGAAGTACAACACCTTGGCCAAAAGAAGGACACGGGCTGCCTTACCTCCTCCCTGTCGGTCACAATGATGACCAGCCTGGCTTGTTGCCACCTGTTACAGGTTTATAACCACTTGCCACCCTCAGATCTCCTGAATGGCAGTTCCTGTCTAGAAGCAGACATTCACAATTTTTAATTTATTTAACTATATGCAGTGGCACTACCTCTCTGACTGTTGGGGTGTATGGCTCACACTGCCTGGGTTCCCTCTTTCCAGCAGCAGTGTGTTACCATCAGGGCCACAGCAACCAGAAATCATTTGGAGGCAGATCAGTGAAAGGCTGACTGATGCTCTGCAGGACCTGAAATTTAAGACTGCTGCAGTGAGGAGAAGAAAAGGGGAATCAGGAGCATAATCCCACTTGTGCCACACTGACTTATTGGGAAATCACAACCAAACAACTTAAGTTGTCAGAGAACCAGTCAGCGCAGTTACCCTTAAGGAAGTCTCTTCTGCTGAGGGTGTTGCTGACCACAATCAGTAAGAACAGAGATTAAGCATATCCAAGAAGAATTAATTGAAACAGACATTAAAAGGTTGCCATTTGCTCTGTTCAAAAGAGCTGGAATTGGTCACCAAGAAAAACCAGTGCACTAGAACATATCAAGCTGTGAAGACAACAGGTCTCACTCCCTTCCATGAGGTAAGACCCAAAGCATTAAACAGACAATGGACAATTCAACTTTCCTCAAATCAGATTTTTGCATTCTCTCTTCATTTCACGCACGCACACAGAAGTTACTCCCAGTCTCACCTTGGATAAACAAACCCCCTTTGCTAAGCCAGCTCTATCTCAATCTATGCCTCTCAGCTTGACAGCTATTAAATCCATATTCAGCATGAAGCTCATGCCATAGACACATAAAAGCTCTAGAGCTGGGCCACTTCCAAGTGACTGGCAAATATGATGTAATCATTTACATACCATCATCGGCAGAGTGAGGTTCCTTCCTCTCTCTTGGGGAGAGCTGTCTTTCAGCAGTAAGCTTGACAGAAATCATCCTTACCATCACCGGGATCACCGTTAAGTGGAAGGAAAGGAATGGCGAGTGGCCAAAAAAACCCCCAAGCCAAACCAGAAGCCATAGTTCACTGTACCGTGAGACTCTGTGACTGCTCCCACATGGACACGAGCACTGTGGCACCAGAGGAGTGACTCCTCCAGAAGGAAGGGCAGCACGGTGAGGTGCAGAGTTCCCTCGGTGCTGGCCCCTGGTCGGTGTCCCTGGGGAGGTACCCACCTGCTCATCCCAGCCCAGGCATCACAGCAGCGTGGGGCTCCCTGCCGTTCCGTGCAGAACAGGAACAGAAACTGCAGAGCTGTTCTCACAGCCAGGACTTATTTGTTTGCATGCACACTGCTCTGAGCTTGCATCACAAACTCTTGCAGTCTGCCTCACAGAAAAACAGGTGACTGTTCAACCAAATAAAAGACCAAAGTTGCATTTAGTAAATACAGTCAGTTTGCGCCAGACAGCAGCAGCACTGCTACGAGATAACACAAAACCTCTACCAAGTGCTGGCTGTAGATGAATTAGACTCCCACCCTCCATGCACATCTCCATTAAAGCATAGCTAAACTCTTTAGCAGCCTCCAGAAGTCAAAAACCACCTCAAAGCCAGGTGCAACTCTAACAATTCTGCACAATGCCATTTTCACTTCACCATTTTCACTTCGTTCGAGGTAGCAAAGGCTTGATTCATGGCAGTACCACGAGTCAATTAATGACCAGCTTGTCCACTTACACACTTCAGGTACCTCCTGCTCCCCTCCAGCAGCCCAAATGAGCAGTATGTTTGGATCACTGATGCAAACTAAGGAATATAGTGGATCACATTTTTATGCATATTTTGTTGTCTTCCTTTCCGAGGGATGAAGAGGACAATTATTTAATTTTATCATTTTATGAATGCGTATCCAAGATGTCTTAATAAATGAATTTGCATATAAAGGAACAGACAACCCCTTCACGTTTTAACAAATGAATTCACATATGCAGGAATAGGCAACACCTTCACACAAGAAGAGTTAACATTTCTTTCTCAAGGTCACTCAAAGAGGGTTTACTCCCTTTGTGTGAAAAGCCCTAGCCATTTACTGTTAGTGCTAACAGGTCCTGCCTGGCATTTGAAATCCAAGCCCCACTCAGAAACAATAACAAACAATAATTTTGAAAAACAAAGATGGTATGAGCGAGTTTTTCTTGCTCGTTTTCAAAACAACCCAAAAGCAACAACTACCAGGATGGCTCTCTTTAATTAGGACTCCCAGAAACCAAAGAACAAACAGGCAGCAGAGAGAAATTAGCAGATGTAAATGCAGTTTTCCAGTTATAAAAAGAAGAAAAGCAGCTCCGTCATCTCACTCGCAGGAGGAGGAGCAATAAAGCGCGCTTTTAAATTTCCTATTTTCTCTCCATTCAAACGGCTCTGCTTCTAAAACAGATTTTCCTCAGATCTCCTCAGAAGTAAAACGGAAAGCTTTGCCTTTTCCAACTCCATCGAGAGCACACGCATCAATTAAAATCCGACATGAGAAAAGACGGAAACCGAAAAGCTCCCACCCAAACGCTGACATAGAACACAAGGCCGTACTTTTGGGGTGATTACCTGGTTCATAGCCCTATACCTTTTTCCTAGACCTTCTACCTCCTTGTTTGCTCCATGCAGGATTTTCTAGCCATCAGCCGTCTACCGCTGTGCTAGTCGTCTTGCAGGAGTGCTCTCTCCCTTCTGAAAAAAGCAAACAACTGGATAGATATCATTACACTAAGGAAATCTCTTGGAAAAACCAAACAACTTGCTAATCTTTCTAGCCCCTTCACCCAAGTTAAAGATAAGCAAAGCAAACCAAAGTGAGTTTCAGCCACATTCCAGGGACAAGCTCCCCTTTTTCTCCTTTATCAAAATCCCAGCATTTAAAGGTTTTTTTCCAGACCTTGCAGGATAAACTGCTGCTCACACCCGCAAACAAAGCAATATTTGTTTAATAACTGATTGCTGCCATGGGTACAGTAAACAAGGGGCCCAGCATTTGTGTTTATGAACAAACACATCATCTTGCAAGAGCAATTTAACATTAACCAGGTGGAATAATCAACAGATTTCATAGGTGACACTCGGGGCAGGACTAATGTAAACAGAGCAGGGAGGAGAAAGGGGCCACTCTTAGGGAATCAAGGTTGAGGCAAATGCATTACAGAGTAAACAGCTGGGAAGAACTCAAGACAAACAAATAGTCATTCTTCTGACATTTCGAGAAGCAGAAAGGTTGTACGTTACATGCATCAGCTGCTGACCACCATGAAATCAAACCAGTTGGGGACCAGGCCTTCTTGTTTACACAGTGCCATGTTTGCTTATAAACAACAATTTGCTGTTACCAACCTCGCATTACTCATTGCATAAACGAGCAGATCAAGTGAAATCCTGTTAACTCTTCTGTGGATTGAGGGTTTTTTCCTCCCCTTCAACAACAACAAACAAAAAAGCCTTTGCAGTCTTGCTGTGTAACCTCAAGACAACAGGCAGCAGGGGAAAATACAGAGCTGTGCATCTGTTCCGATAAAGGGGAAAGAAAGGAGCTGAAAACACTTGAAAGTGTTTCACAAAACAAGATTTACCAGCCAAACCACTGATGTGAAAGATCCATTTGCATTAAAAAAAAAGAAAAAAAAAAAAAAAAAATCAAAACCCAGAAAAGCAACAACTGCAAAAGGTGGGGTGCAAAATTTTCATTTCACTCCTAGAACAAACAAGCAAAACAACAGCTTTCGACACAGCCTGACCCACCCAGCACAACCATGGCCATGTGTCATTTACACACACACACCCATGGCCATGCCAGGGCCCTGCAGCAGCCATGAAGCCATGGCTGGAAGAGAGGTTCAGCCCTCTTCCCCCTCCTTTCTCTCTCCCACCCTCAGCCCTCTTGCCTCTGCCTCCCATCACCATTCTCTGATCTTTGTAGATCTCCTCACCTCCTCTTTGTTAACTCAGAAGCCCCCTGGATGTCTTCTTGTAGCCAAAACCTCTGGCTCCCAACTGCTCCCCACCCAACATCCTTCTCTTGGCCCCAAGCCTTTGTGACTTTAGTCCTCAAGGTGCTCAGGATACCCAAATCCCCTGGGTCTGTCACCTTCCAGAATCCTTCCCCATCTCTCATTCCTGTAACACTCATGAAATTTCCTATCAAAGCATTCGTCCAGGGAGGTTTCTCTAAGTTGTCTACCCTGAACACAGATTTCTGAAAGATCTGAAGTACAGGGAGGGAAGATGGATGGTCCTAATGGTAGAGGTTAATCCAGGGCTCTGGGTTACATTCTTGCCTTGACACAATCACTGCATGGGACCTCCATGGGTCTCTTCATCCCTCTCCTATGTGAAACAAACCCTTTAAGATGTTGTACCAGTCAGGTGGGGTTAGTGGATGTAGGTGTGGGCTATACCACGGGTCCTTTTTCCTCCCAGCTTCACCATTGTCCCTCCCTGGTTCACCCCTACCTTCAGATTAGCACCAGCATCACCGCCAAGCACTGAGGAAAATCATCTCAGTCTCAAATGTATGAAGCATCCAAGGTCACAGCTGGCCCTGGCACTAATCTCCCCTCCCTTGCCATTTCATGTGCAAACAGCATGATGGCCAGAAGCCTCCCCCCTCATCATTTTTTTTACAAGTTTTAGAATATTTGTTACTTTTTTTCACAGCACAATCCTGGACATCCACAGCTGGCCAAGACCCTTCATTTTCTTTTTCAGAAAATATTTAGCCTTTTGTTGTAGTAAAAAAAAAAAAAAAAAAAAAAAAAGAAGAAAAAAAAAAAGGTTCAAAACCATGAAATCAGTACAACCTACTAATAAGACAGGTATTTAAATAAAACCCAAATGCAGTATTGTTCAGGCAACTGCCTATTTTTTAATACATCAGGTTGACAGCATAATAGCAGGCAGGATGAAAGGTGCGACTCGAGGACGGGGTTGGCGTCCGCACACCAGGAAAACAGAAGTGCTGCCCCATTTCCTGTGCTGCAGCAGAGTATTTCTGATGTCTGGGGCTGCCAGGGACTTAACTCTGAATTAATGATTACACACAATACCCTCCTTTCTCCCCTCCCTGCAGGACAGCGAGGGCCAGCCTCACCGAATGACTGTGGGCAGGCAGGCACGGGTCACGGGGGATTTAGATATTTCACAGCAGCTTCAAAAATTTAGACACTGCAACCTGAAGGCTTCTGAAAACATCAAGCTTCACATAAAAGTCCTGATATTTCCCTACTTGAGACAACTGCTCTCACCTCAGCCGCGCTGCCTCTTCCATGCTCCTTTTCCAGCACGTAAAATCACAGTTTATTCAGTACAAAGTAACTACACTATGATAAAAACTATAAGCATATCATTCAAATGCTTTATTGGTCAAATAGATGGATGCTTTTATTAGTCCAACCTTTTTTGTAATGGAGTGCCACTGATGACCCAGTGTTAGCCTCATTCCCTGCTATTAATCACACTTCTAAGAGCTCATTTTGCTTTAAAATCTTAAGAAATTGCTATAATTTAAAGACATGGTGTCTACATAATGGGAAATGCTTCACAGATTGTATCATTCCATATAACACAGAATTTTTATGGCAATGCTGACCACGATACCAAGGTATTACAAAACTCGAATAAAATATTTTATGAAGAAAATCTAAATGTAAACTTCCTTTTGCATTTGTGGTTTGCCACATCCATAATGTTTTAATCACAGCCTTTTGGGAGTTGCAGTTTTCAACTGCATGTGGCTTACATAGATTAACACTACAAAAACACTCCCTGAACAAATATAAACAGAACAAAACAAAATTATATGAAAATTAAATAAAATACAAGGATGGTCCATGAGAGAAAGACTGTTCAAGCTGTACTTTTACAATTTTCACACAAGACATTTATCCTTTTGTCAACTATATTATCTTCCTCCTTTTTTGCACAGGGAAAACAGATGATGTTTACTGTGAAAAACTTTTACGACAAAGTGGAAGCATCTTACGAATTTACCTACACAGAGAATTAAATTAATATAATGATGGTCCTAACCCATATTATTAAAATGTACTTTGCAAAATGTTTTGACAATGTTGACTGCTACAGGAGGGAAAACACATTTAAGACAATTTCAGCCAAATGCAGAAGCAGAAGCCTTTCATTTTTCAAATGCAAAGTAAAAAGCATCTTTAAACACCTTCTCATGAAAGAAAATGCAGTGCAATTATGTTATATGGCACACACAAAAGCATGTTCTTTTCCTCAGTTCTCTAACAAGATATTAGTACCTCTTGGCCTTAGGAATATTATGTGTAAATCACATCATATTCATAGTGTCTGAATTAATTATAACAGGAGCTGGAGAGAAATGTTAACTTTCCAGGTTGTTGCTAAGGATTAGCCCTTGTTTACAATTCTGTATTTATAGAACAAGAAAAATTTGTCAAATGAAGGGCAAAGAGGAAAGTAAGAACGCAAATTTAGCTTTGATTTCAAAACAAATCAGATCTTGCAACCATTCCCTGAGAAGAAAACCACAGTTTTTAATGTGAAGATGCAAATGAGTCTCAGAATATAAAAATGTTTTATAATTCTGTGCATTCAACACTACTAGATGTTATTTAAAGAATTTATGTTAACATTTCTCATCCTCGCTCAGCAAGTCCGGGATGCTGCAAACAGCATCTATTTAAAATGGATCGTGTTGCTGAGGGGCACGGGGCAGCTCAGGAGGCTGACACAGAAGGGAGCAGGGTGTTTGGTCCCCTGCCACCAGGCTGGGATTCATGGACTACTCCAAAGGGGTTGAAAAGGCAGTGAGAAGGAGGAACAAGCCCCTTGCCTTGTATAAGAACAACACTGGCTACATGGAGATGCGCAGATCCATCCCGAGGGAAAGTCAGGACCCTCAAAACCACTGCAAAGGACACATTTGGTCTTCCCACATGCAGTGAATCTGTGAGGTGAATGAACACCTTAAGAGAAAGGCGCTCAGGAACCCAAGAAAGCTCCTTCATGCCAGACATGGTACTTTCTGGAGAGCCCTGTGAGCCACAGCATCCTGTGTGGATGGCTGAAGGCTCAAAGTCCGCGGGATGGGTCCCAGTGAGCAGAGAGCCAAAACTGGGCAGGGACTTGCAGGTCTTGGGCACCTTGGCAGAACTGGTCAGGGAAGTCTGTACTGCTCGCTGTTCTGAGGATAAAGAAAGCACTTCGGCCTCCAGCACTTTCATTTCTCTGCACAAACAAAGGCACACCCACTACAATTAAATTGCAAAACCCTTTTCATTAGGACTCCTTGTTTTCACACACTTCAAGCCTCCCAAGACCTGCAGTCCCTCTCATGCTCCCACCAGTGTGTGCTTGTGTGTGGAAAACTAAGCAAGGGCTCTTTAGTGGTTTCAGTTTATGGAGAAGCAAATGGAAAATTGTTTTTTCTCCTTAAAAAAACCCCGTAACCACCAACTTCTGAGCAGGGTGACTTGCAAAAATGCTGAGCATCCACAATGGAGAGCATCTGACCCCCCGCAAGAATCAGGCCCATAACACAATATAAAAAATGCACTTAGCTAAGCTTTTGTGGAAACACAGATCGACTCTTCGCCTTGCCCTGTCCAAGGGCTGTGGCTCTCAGATTACAGCAAGGACAGCACAATGCATCAGGGAAACCAAATGTGTCTGTGCACACTGGTGTGTAAGCTAACACACAAACACACACACACAAATGTGCTATCCAAGCACCCAGCACGACAGTTCACATCAGCCAGAACAGAATAAGCGGGACAGAAGAGCTGCCTTCATCCCCAGTTTTCTCTTGATGTTTTCTTTCCCAGGAATAGCTCCAGTCTCAGTCCAGAGAAAGGATTTCACCCCATCACATTTCTGTGCAGGAGATGTGTACATGCAGCACATGTTCCTCAACAGCCACACACATGGATCCCAAGCACCCAAAAATACAGTTGGTCCTCTCCACACTGGCCCAATAGAGAAGCGGGAAAAGAAGCGTGCATTTTTTTCACCTCAAAATTTCATCCTGTGCCTGAGAAAACTCCCTAAAAAAGCTCTGTCGAAACCAATTTGATTCTAACTCCCCCAAAAAAGCACATATGCCTACTTTTGAGTCAGGATGCAGGAAGTTGAGCTCTTAATCCCTCTTCTGCATTCACCCGTGGCTAAGGAGCAATGCCCACCTCTAATCCACCATCAGCCATGGTTGGGAGAGGGAGAGGTAACATCAGAGAGAATCTGCAGGACACCAAGTGAGCCCCTCCAGCTTGTCTTGGCCAAGGACAGTGAACAATTGTGAGCACTCCTGTGGCTGCCCATGCCTTTTCCATGTGTGATGCCAATGGAACAGAAAGCCTCCCAGCAGACAGCACTGTGGCCCCATGACCTCTCCAGAACCAGCTGTTCAGCCCTTGGCTGGGAGGGTCCTTCACTGCCAAGCTCAGCAGAGGTTGCTCCAGGAAATGGCCTTTCTGGTGCTGAACCCCCAGCAGCATGTGGAGGCCGTTTACAACCAGAAATGAGTGTTTAATGTTCAAAATCTGCACAGAAGACTGTATTTGAACATCTCCAGCCACATGCAGGTGCATGGTCCCACAGATGTGCTGGCTCCTGAACACTAGAGCTAAGGCATGTGGCTTCCTGCTCCAAGGGCTTGTGAAAGAGAAGGATACACCCTATTTACAGCCTATTCCAGACAAGACTATTCAATGTCAGGATGTGCCGTAAGAGGGTAATTTGCACCCTAAACTGGATTGTACGATACCGCAGTCACAGACCGTATGATCTCTTCCTTTGGATTAAAACTGTTTGCACAAGTCAAAGCAGAACAAGGAGAGTAACAAAACATACAGTGTATTTTGTTCTCCACTGCAGCCACATATTTCAACTGCCTCAGCCGAATTCTTAGAGTAAACACAGCTTTAAAAGAAAATAACTTGAATAAAGAGCTTCTGGAAAGTTCTGACTGATTATGCATGCAAGAATTCTGCTACTGCTTCCTCCCATCATCTGAAAAATAAACCAAACACCCAACTTCCACAACTGTCTACAAAAGTGCTATTTTTCTGAAACATGTTACAATACTATCTAAGGTCTGCAAGTTATAATGAATGCATCTTGTTTTGCAAAATACACAGAGGAGCTCAATTAAATGAACAACTGCAAAGGAAATAGAGCTGATAAAGGAATTAATGCTCTGTGTGCCAGATCATAACATAACATCTAGGATAACAAAGCCATGTCAAACATGCAACCGCTGAAGACTTTAAAAAATGAAATAACAAAGTTAAACCCCAAAATATTTAAGCACACGAAATCAAGATGTGCAAAAGCTATTTTCAATAACTGACAGGGGAGCATGGGCAGCAACAAACAGATCTCTTGCAGCCATTACTTCAAGACTTACTAAATACACAAGAAGACGGATTGTTTTGTAACTGACCACCTGCTCCGCTGGCGATCCGCTCCTTTCTCACTGCCCAACCTGCGTTTTTCCAAAGACCACGCTAACCCAATTTCCCATCCGCCAAGGCATGGCTGAAATTACTTCTCGAGTCTGAGTCTGCAGCTCGGTCTCCTTTTTCTCCTTCCCTTCCCGCTTGCCTGTGCCGCTCGGGCTGCCCACACGCTGGAAGGGAGCCGCCAGCCCCGGTGCCTGCTCCGGCTGTCGGCACACACGACACCGGTGGGAGCACAGATTAGAGCTCAGCCGGAAGGGAGACAGTCAGGGTTCTGCAAAACCTCGCACATCGGCTTTTCTCCTTTCGCAGTTGGCGTGTGAACTTG